>NW_022147078.1:3567126-3656546 GCF_002938485.1 Sitophilus oryzae
AAAAAAATATTTTCATAAATGTCATAAATATACTGGTTGGTTCAAATATATTTTTATACAGGAATTGTAGGTTTTTTAATGGAACGCTGTATACAGGGTGAGTCTTAAATAAGTGCAAATATTTTTAGGGGTAGTAGGTACCTATATTTCTACCCCAGAAACAGATTAAGAGATTTTTTTTTGTAAAAAGAAATTTGAAATTTTTGGGATTTTTTTTTGTTTTTAGTTAAAAAATATAATTTGTGATAATATATGGCAACATAGGTAGTAGATTAAATTTGCAAGAAGAAAAATCCAGAAAAGATCCAGTGGTTCTCAAAATTTTGGCAATAAATAATTTTTTTTAATTTTCAAAATAAAATAAGTCGGTTATTTTGGATTTATTTAAAAAACAGTTGAGAGAAAATTTTTCTTTTATCGTGATCTACCACCCCTGAAAATATTTGCACTTACGACTCACCCTGTATATTTTTCTTAATAGGTCTGTCATAAAATTCATCTAGAAAAATTTTAAATTTAATTAAAAATCCAAGAAATGAGTGATTAAAATCTGAGTAGATTTTGAAAACATGATAATTTTTAGATTTTAAATTCCGAAGCTCTCTCACAATTATAAAGTTACAAGTTATTGATGGGCTTTAATAATTGTAATAATTTAGTAATTACTAAAATATGCTATACGGCATTTAAAATAGAGGGCAATTCCCAAAACTAGACTGTTTTCTTACAGAGAACAAAACAATGAAATTTATTTTTTTTTCAATTAAAAAGATGCTATCAGATATACTGGGTGAGTTTTAAGGGAGTTTTAAGGGGGGGGGGAGTTAGAAATACGTAGTGACGCGTGATGTGTATTAATTTGTGAAAAGGAATCAAATTATTAATTATTTTTTTTATTTTACGTGTATAAAACTGTTTGTTACACGGAAAAAACTATTTTTACGAATAAAATGCTTTTTTACGTCTAAAAAACTATTTGCTACACGTAATAAACTATTTGTTACACGCAAAAAACTATTTTTTACTTGTAAAAAAATATTTATTATGCGTAAAAACGATTTGTTACACGTAAAAAACTATTTTTTAATTGTAAAGAACTATTTATTACACGTAAAAAACGATTTGTTACAACCAAAAAACTATTTTTTACTTGTAAACCCCCATTTGTTATACGTAAAAAACGATTTGTTGCACGTAAATAACTTTAATTTTTATATTTACTTCTTTTTCAACATTTCAAACTACACTTTTTCAGACGGGTCCTTTAAATCCTTCAATTTAATAGCTGTTTCAGAATTTTGAAATATTTTTTGGCCACCCTGTACATGTCGAAATAAGGTGCGAATAACAACAACGAGTGCAAATTGTTTTGTTATCCTGCAGTAGAATCGTGTGCAAAAGCTTTATCAGGTTTTATCTTATACAAGTATCTGATATGAAATAGATGTGTATCTGACTTTGTATATTACAAAAGCAATATTGCAAAGATAAAAATAGATACTTTTTAGAAAAAGAATTAGTATAAATTCAATTTCCTGATATTGTACAGGTAGTAGTAAAATAAGTAGTAAAAAAAGGATTCTTTTTGTATTTTGTTATTATAATTATTATAAAAAAATAAAATTACGAAGAAGTCTAATAAAATGGTTTATTAAAAATTATATCATTGTGATAATGTAAATAACGTTCTTAAGCCCTGTTTACACATAACGTTTAAAGCCCTCTGTCTACACATAACGTTTTAGGCGTGTTAACGTGTAGACGGAGCTTATATACTTATCTTTAATTCTATTTGTTAATCAACAAAGTAGAAGAAAACTAGAAAAAGAAATAAACAAATTTAAAACATTTTTTATTATCCTCAGAGTGATCAATACATAAAAATATATTTTTAAATTCTACTCATCAACAATCTATTTTACGTTTTTATTTCTATACAGGGTGGTCCAAATTGTATTCCGGAAACTTCGGCGGTATATTCTGCAGATAAAAATAAGTAAAAATGTTCGTATAAATGTATGCCCTAAAATGCTTAGTTTCGGAGATACAGGGTGTAGAAATTTCATTTTTATTTCGATTTTTGCCAAATAATTTCTGAAGTAACGTTAGTATTTGGATCAAAATTGATGACTAGGAGTTTTTTGACATGAGAAAGTTAATTTTGATGTCATTATGACTCCTAGTAGGAGAGGGCGCCACCTACATGTGTTTAACTGTTTTGAAGCGTAATAAATTTTTGTCCGTACCTGTATAAAATTACCGAGCGAAAAAATATACATCTCTGTGACTTTTTACGTAAAAAATATCTCTTTGTAAAAATCGCCCAAGTAGCATTTTCACGACTTGCGACCACATGTCTACTAAACACAACGTTGGATTAGTTACAAAAAATAGTTAGTTCCTCCCTACGTTGTGCCGACGTTGGACTAGTACTACAGCAAAGTAGAAGCTTCTGCGACGTCGAATAAACGTTGTCTTGTAACCATTTTTGCTTAAGTGATCTTTAGGTGATTCGGACAACGTAGTTACAACGTTGGACAATATAAAGTTTTCCGACGTCAGTTTCAGGACCTATTCCAACGTTATGCAAACGTCGTCTGTTTTACTAATTCCAACGTTGTTTAGATTTCCTTATTCTTACATTGGTAGGACGTCGAGTCACTACCTTTTTGCAACTGTATTGAACCATAACCTTAAATCTTAAATTTTTACTTCATTGTTCTGTTCAGTCAGACAGTTCAGTGCTGTTTTTTGTTTTATAAAAAAAAACTTAATTAAAATGGAACATAAGAAAGGTACATATAAAACTAAATTTAAATATACATCGACATATATTACCGATAGTTTATCCACTCCCTCGTTTATTTAGAATATAGAGGGCGGCACAAGCTAGACTCTAGGATGACTAAATTAGGCAATCTTGCGACTAGTATACTACCTGTTAAGGCCGAACCACAAAATATACACCATACAGAAGCGACAAAGAGATTTGCTTCAAATTTTTTAGGAGGGGGTAATGCTGGTTAACTGTCAAACGTGACGTCAAAGAATTATACACCAAAAAAAAATTCACGACCGCAGGTATAATTATTTCTAGATATTATGCATAAAAGACTAAAAAATATATTTCATAATTATTTATTTATTTTTAATTCTAAATAAAAATACTGATTTAAATCCCTCTAGTTTTAAAAAATTAAATAAACCTGCCTTTCATCATTTTCTATTAAAATCTAACAATTTTCTTTCAGTGTGAAATGCTGTTCAAGGCGCACGGATGTCAAACGTGACGTCACGCAATTAGTTCCCATTTGACCAATGCTATTCAAAGCTCTTTGTCGCTTCTGTATGGTGTATATTCTGTGGCCGAACTGCGACTTTATTAGTCCAGTATGCGACTACTCGAACTACTCCATCTTAATCTCCAAAACAACAAAGTGAAAGCCGCCATGTTGTTAAATAAGAAAATGTTTCGTTCCTAAAATAGCAATTCCTGCTTTTTGAATACATTAACTTGAAATATTTGACCCTAAAAAACACGCGGAAACAATTTTTTCGACTGCGAATGAATTATTCTCATTTTACTAAAAAAAAAATTCAAAAATTTTTTTAAAACTTCTTTAATTTTAAGGCCCATTAGTATTTTTCAAAGTAGAAACAATACATTTATCAATAAAGTTGTTTGCGTTTAACTTTTTTGCCTTGGGTAACGAGTTACAGAGTCGGTTAAAGTGTTTCAATAATTATGATCTTCAAACATCCTCCACACTTAAATACTTTTGTTTTGTTTCCCTTCACTGCCATAATAATTTGTCTCTAACTAAGTCATAAAAATAATATTTTTACTATAATTATCCCAATTTAGGATAAAACGCGACTTAGACGCCATATTATTATAGTTTTGTATTTCTGTGAATTAGGATTTTAAACAACGTTGCCGTTTGTACTAAATTAGGCTTCTAGCCAACGTCGGTATCCAACGTCGTTTCGACCCAAAAATTATTCTCCAAACTAGTGCAGACTAGGGTTGGCACGAAGTTGTGCCGACGTTGCGCCCCGACGTTTGGTCGCGTGACACAACGTTGTCCCGACGTCCAAATGCTGCTTGGGTTAAGTCCAAGAACGGTAAACTAATAGGATTGCCCATCCTCATAAGACGTACGTTCGCCTCTTCCCGCGCTTCAGCTGACAGTTGTGACGTCATTGTAGCCCTTGTCAAAGCCTTCGTGGCCTTGTCATGATAGTGTGTATTATTAGTTGCCTATGGTAAACTTATAAAAATAACAGCTGAGAAATTTTGAGTTAATTATTTTGTCAATTTTAAATGTGAAAAAGGTGTCTTGAAAGTTTTTAGAGCTATAGAGTGTATAAATACGTTCATTTTGTGTTGTGGATTGTGACAAAGTGCATACTAAGTGTTCACGATTTTGTTTATTAATTATTTTAAAGCAAAATATGGAAGTACTCTAAACTGCTGTTCTTAAAAATGCATTATCCGAGTATTTAATACGATTTATACAGTTAATTTTCTATAATGCATACATATAAGGTGTTTAAATAAATAAACTAAATAATGAACGTTTTGCATTCGGTAATATGCATTCATATATTCCAATAATGCACGTGTGTGTATTATTGGTTGCCGGATAAGGACTAATGACCGCAATGACGTCACAAAGCGAGTAGTTTTCGCATGCACTTGGCGGACACTTTTGGCTGAATGAGCAGTCCTATTAGGTTAACTGTTCTTGGGTTAAGTCAACATGTTTAATTTATGTCAATGATGACAGGTATTGATAATTTCGATTCCAAATATCTCGAAAACCATTATACTCGTAGCGATTTTTACCGAGGGACCTTTTTTACGTAAGAAACGTCGCAAATATACATTTTTTAGTCAGTAGTTTTATACAGGTACGGAAAAAATATGTACGTGGCGCCCTCTACAAGTAGGAGTCGTATTGACATCAAAATGAAATTTCTCATGTCAAAAAACTCCCAGATCCAATTTTCATCCAAATATTGACGTTACTCTAGAAATTATTTGTTAAAAATCGAAATAAAAATGTATTTACAAAACTAAGCATTTTAGAACATACATTTATACGAATTTTTTAATTATTTTTATCTGCAGAATATACTGCCGAAGTTTCCGGATACAGTTCTGACCACCCTGTATAACTAAATAAATCAAATAAAATTATTTTCTTATAGTTATAAATATCTTTATTGTTATGGCAGTATAAATTTGTTATTTCTTAAAAAAAACACACTAACATTAAAACTGGAACAAGGTACTTCTATTTACAAGAATAAATTACTACAAAACAAAGTAATAATTTCTTTGGCATATTATTAATAATCTTCTAAGATTCCACTAAGGCTCCAAAACCACTCTTCTGAAGCAATCATCAGGCAGAGCCTTAACAATCTGCTCAATATTCTCCACATCCCTTCTAAGACCTTTAATCCTCTCATTGTAGTCCTCAATAAGTATCTCCTGAGCCTTGTGTTCGTCCTTCAATTTGACCAGCTTGTTCTCCAAGCCTGTGTCGGCAATTTTCCTCTCTATAACCTCAATTTCCTCCTCCATCTGATCTAGTTCTGTGTCGTTGACGTGAGAGACACCTTGGAGGTCTTCGATGATTTTTTGGACGTCACCTATGAGGTCGTCGACCTTGCCCGAAACGTCCGCTGTGTCTTTGGTAGCTTTTCCAACCTAGAAATATTCAAAATAGTGTTAATTAACTGTCTACTAATTAATTTAATTTATATTTATAAATGTTGGTATTTATTAATATCGTTATAAAAACATATAATTCTAATAAAAATAGATAAGTATTAACACAAAATTACAAAACACAAACATCCAATACGCTGCTGAAGTCAGTCTGTAGGTAAGTCAAATTGACGTATCTAAACTCTTTGACATCTAATCTTTGACAAGTATTAAATAAAAGAAAAAATTCTAGAACAAATACACACATCGGAAAAGTCTAGGGATATTACAATTTTATCCAGCCATCGTCAGTAATTTTATTATTTGCATTTCTGATATAATAAAATTAAAATAAACAAATAGTTTACAGGACGTAGAAATAAAAATGCTTTATTGTCATAAAAAATTTTACAATTTTGTTGACAAAGCTTAAAAAAAAAAAAAAAAGAATATAAAAACATACAGAACTTCACTTAACAATAGAAAAACATATAAAACTAACAGCAAACATACAAAACTAAAACAATACTTTATACAATTATAGAAATTGTACATTGTCAAAAATTTATTTAATTAAATATAAATAAAATATAAACATACATGTAAATAAACAACTGTATATAATGTCAATACTAAATTTAAATGGATAGAAAACAAAATCATTTCTTAAATTTAGTGAATGTGTGTTAAATTTAGAACCCTAGATATTAATAAAAAAATCGTTAACCGCGTAAAAGGCTTTCTCCAGTAAGTATGATCTCAAGGCTCTGCGAAATGCAGGAAAGGATGAAATGGAATTAATTTCAGATGGCAGATGATAGTGCATTTTTTTTTGCATTGTACAATTGGGAACTCTTTACTAACTCAGAGTGAGGGGTTGGCAGATACATGTTATGCTCTGCGTTCCTAATTGGATAGCCATGAACTGGCTCTAGAGAAATACTCGATACGTGCTTGCGAACTAGGCAGACGGATTCGAGTATGAATAGGGAAGGAAGAGTTAATATTTTATATCTTCTAAACAAGTCCCGGCAGTGAGCACAACTGGTTAGCCTCAGTGAATATCGCACAGCTCTCTTTTGTAATTTGAAGATACGCTCAAATTGAGTCGCACAACACGCACCCCAGAATGGAAGTGCGTATCGGAGATGCGACTCATAAAGGGCATAATAGACTGTCCTAGATGTTGACAAATTAAGCACATTAGCAACTGATCTAAGTGCGAAACAGGCAGAACTTAATTTTTTAGCTAAAGCATCGATTGCAAATCCCATTTTAAATAGTTGTCCACAACAAGGCCTAAAAATTTCACAGAATCAACGACGTCAATGGTGGTATTATCAAGTTGAAAAGGTAGCAACGTACTTTTATATGATAAGACTTTAGTTTTAGAGACGTTGAGACACAGATAATTAGAATCGCACCATGTTTTTATGTTGATTAAGTCACTGGAAATGGTTCTATGAAGTGCCGTGGTGTCCGGGCTGCTCCATGTGAAACAAGTATCATCCGCGAAGAGACAGATTTTACCACTGATGTCCAGACTAGCAATATCGTTGATAAACAACAGAAACAAAATAGGACCTAGCACTGAGCCCTGAGGTACTCCGCATTCTATTGGCTTGCAAGAAGACACAGTCTTATCAACCCTCACACGCTGGTTTCTGTTGTTAAGGTAGGACTTAAACCATTCAAGAGGCGTTCCCCTGATACCATAGTACTGCAATTTGTTAGTAGGATGTTATGATTAACACAATCGAAAGCTTTCGAGAAATCACAGAAAATTGTTGCTGTAACGAGACGGTTGTTCAGACTGGAGTATACATTATTAAACAGCGAAAACATAGCGTCATTTGTACATTTGTTACTCAAGAACCCAAACTGAAAGGGGGTGAGTATTTTGTATTTTAGAAGAAATGATAGAAGCCTCTTTTTAACCAGTCTCTCCATGATCTTCGATAACGTGGGAAGGAGTGCAATTGGACGATAGTTGGAAGCTTGCTCTTTATCACCTCCTTTATGCAAAAGGAATAATTATCGCCGACTTAAGGCAATTTGGAAAACAAATAGTTTACAGGACGTATTGGAAATAAAAATGCGAAATTTACCGAATTTTGATTTTTATTGAACTCAAAAAAATACACACATTTTTTTTAAATTCTAAACTGTGAATTAAAAAGAAAAGATAAAACCATTTTTACTTAATAAAGGGTATGGCCTCCTCTACTGTTCATTACAGCCCTACATCGTCTCTCCATGCTCCTGATCAGGTTGTCGATCTCTTCTTGAGGTACACCCTGCCACGCTGCATTCACGGCCCGAACCAGATCCCTACGAGTTTCACGAGGCATACCCATTCTCAAAATTCTTGTTTGGACCGCGTCCGATACGTGGTCGATGGGGTTGAGGTCAGGAGATTGTGCCGGCCAGGGTAAGATGTTTAATTGATGAGCATTGATAAACTCACTTACCACTCTGGCTGTATGAGGCCGTGCATTGTCGTGCATGAGAATGAAGTTTCTCCCCAAATTATTGGCATATGGTAACACGACAGGCTCAAGAATTAAATCACGATATGTGATTCCTGTAAGAAACCTTTCAAGAAAAACGAGATCGGTTTTTCGGCCTAACTGGACTCCTCCCCAGACCATAATGTTCCACCATGATAAGAGTGCACGTCCTGAACATGATCCAACCGAATAAGATTTCCCGGTTCTCTCCATACCCTAAGCCTCCTCGAATCCGGATGAATTCCAAGGCGTGACTCATCCGTGAAGAGAACATTGGCCCATTGTTCATTCGACCACTGAACATGATCTTGAGCCCACAAATATCGTACCTCTCGATTTTCTCTCGTTAAGGGTTGAGCTCTCCAGGGGCGTCTGCTTCTTAAGTTGACCTCTCTTAATCTATTGCGAACAGTGTCAGAACTAACGGTTACATTATGTGTTTCCTGGAGAATTAAATTAAGCTCTGGTGCTGTAAGAGTCGGTCGGCGCCGAGCATTTAATTGTAAAAAATGATCTTGCTGAGGGGTAGTGATTGAATCCGCCCTGTGTGCCTTTCAGCAACATCACCACTTTCACGGTAACGTGCACTTAATCGCGATATTACACTTTGCGTTGTATTTAATGCTCTAGCTACGTCGATTTGGCGCATTCCAGCTTCGACCATACCCATGGCCCTTAGCATTTCATCTCTGTTAAGATGTCTACGCTCCATAATGTCGTTTAATACTAAACAGAGTTATTTGAATGAATTCTGGTCAGTTATCATAAAAACATAGCCAGTACAGGTTAAATTCGAACAATTGATGCTAGGCGCTTTTTATACATTTGACAAAAAATGCACAAACACTTCTGCAAATATCCCAAATTTAGAAATAACTAGTGTGACTACTTCGTTTCAATCGAAGTAGAAAGAATCGGCCTACAAATATGTGGTTGTTTTTTCAAAACATTTATTTTTAACTTTAATAAAATGATATCCCTAGATTTTTCCGGTGTGTATATATGACGCGTTAAAAGGTACCGTATAATAAAAAAAAACGGCGTCCACTTGGTTTGACGAAATGACGATCAATGACATTCCCCATATACAGATTGTTAACTGGACGGTTACTTATTGGGGAACAGAATGGCAACACTGCCTAAGCTAAGGTGCCGACTCGTCCCGTCGCGTCGCGTCGTCTCTCGACGAGCTGGCCGAGGTTGTCATATCTCAACCATAAAGCTCTTGCCGGTAGTAATAAACAAATTAACAACCTGTATATATAATTTTACATATAAAATGACAGCGATCTTCATTTCGTATTTTTAATATTGTAATCAAAGGAAAATTTGTAATTTTTCGTATACATACCTTTTCCTTGGCTACATCCACCAAACTACTGTTAAATCTTGTACTTTCCAAAAGTTTTCGAAGCCGTTCTTTAGAATCGTCGACTTTTTTCTTCATATCTTCCGCATTTTCGACCAGAGTAGTTCCATTTGCGTCCAGATCTTTAGCCGTTTGAAGAAAATCTTTTAACTAAAACAAACAGATCAAAAATTGGTATCGTTTAAATAATAAAAGTCTTGAGAAAATCTGAACCAATCCGCTCGCTGTTTTGTACGTCATGATCGTATTCATAAAACATAAAAAACTATAAATAACTTCAGTGATACTTTAAGTTTAAACATTTTTACTAGCAGACCTTGCAGCGAGTCGAACATTGTTCTTTTTGAACCTCTTTCAGTGGGAAGTGTATAACATAGCTTAATAGCCGTGGCAAAAAACTCATTGCAACCTTATTAGAATATTTTGAACGGGAAAGCGGCAGTAATGGCCCTTTATGTCCCTTAAGTGCTGTTAAGTAGGTGAGTTTTGTTGATGTAAATAATAACTGTTTATATATTTATATTTATTTTCATTTTTGTTTCCTAAAATATTTTGATTAAAAGAAAATATGTGAAAGGGGGCAACACTGTACCGGTCAAGCTTAATCACGTGACTAAAAGTTTATTTGGTGTATACTATCACAGATTATACAGATTAAAAACTTTGTTTTTTCTTTATTGTTTTTCGTGGTTCCAATTTTCGGAATCGGGCACTAGTTAGGTTACTAGTTTGCGCACATAGCACGCCCACTTATGGCCTATAAAATTGTGCACAGCCCTGACCGGCACAGTTATTAGAGAGATATCGGAAAACCGAATAGCGTCATGCAGTATTTACGCGTACCTTATCATGGTTACGATATGCGCGAGTCAATTTTTAACGCAACACCCGCTAATAACGTTACCGCCTGACGTAATTTGCGGATCAATTACACCAAGCGCTATTTCTAAATAACGTTTAAAAATTGCTTAAATGGGACAACCGGGGCCGGCCGGCGAGATCTTTTATTTTAGGTTATGTTTGAATTGTTTTGAATTATTACTTTAGTTTTATTAAGTAATTTGATATTTGAGTAGCTGGGATTAGTTTTAATTAAATAAATATATGGCCCAAAATATTGATTCCACTTCTTCCAATATTAAAGAACCTATAAAGAGGCTTAGGTTTACAGCAGATGACGACTTAGCCCTTCTAAGAGAATTTGTTGCTTGTTGCCCTAAACCCACTGGCAGACGTTGAACAATGAAGCACTGGAAATAAGCAATTTAGCCCTTTAGTTTTAAAATACCTAGTAAACAAAACAATTTCAAAGTTTTAAATTCAAAGTTAGGTTAAGTTTAAATAGCGGACGCGACGCGAACAGAGTTCTTTCCGATCCGATAACTATAAATGAAGAGAGTTAATACCACCTCACGTAAAGGAAATAACACCTGGCCTTATTAACGTCCATGCACGCTATTCGGTTTAGCGATATCTCTCTATTACGCTGTTTATTGTTATTTTACGCGAGTTTATTTTTGCGCACAGGAAATTTTACTCGTTTGCACATCGTCATAAAAAACAATTTCCGTACCACGAATTAGGGATAAGATTTCTATCTGTATACATATAGTATACCTCCCAAGTAGCAAAAAAAAATTCTAAAAGGATTAAATTGTTTTATAACAATCGAATAGCGTTGTCTTAAGGATTGCTTGATTTTATTAAGCGTTTGGTTTCGACCATTCTGTTTTTAATAAAAGTTGTAATATTAAACTATTTTCTAGTGGTTTTTACAACGTATCCTATAACGCATTAAACGATAATTTCTTTTAGTATGATATAACACTTAATAAGACAATGCTATATGATAACAAACATATTATTTTATTAGACTCTTATACCCACCATGTAAGAGTTCTATAATATTCATATAACTAGTAGTCACAAGATCATATAATAGTTACTTAAACCTGTCTTATTAAAGTTGTATTACGTTGTATGATAGAACGTTTTATTGCGTTAAACTACGGTGCTGTATACAACACAGTTATATAGCCTTATATGATAAAATTGTGATTAACACAATAAATTCGCTGTAATATCTGCATTATAAAACTGGTAATGTATAATATAACCTCATTTTAATTTAAATGATATACCTAGTTATTTATTTTGTTATTGTTGTTGTTGCAAAAGTAAAATCTACGTACGAGTATAATCAATCACAGCTATTATGAATTCTGGACAAAGTTGGAAAAAACTTAACAAACGCAGGGGTAGTTATAAAGAGCATGTAAGAAAAAACTCCTCAAAATTACGGCAAATAATCCCGAGAATTCCCTGGGTTCTCAAAAGCCAAAATCTCTTGGGTTGTCTGGCTTCTTCAAAACATTGTTGCCACGTTGGTGTAAAAGTTTTACTGTAGTAATGTTTGTATTGTTTTATTGTTGTTTTTCCAAGTCCTTAGGTTGGCGCTCACTCGTCGGGCACGCATGAAATGCATTGCGTGCATGAATCCATGAAAATCTGATCATGTTTGTTTGTTTAAATACTAATCAAATGAGATTTGGCAACATCTATTTGTCACAAATCTCAATATGTCCAAAATAGTTCTATAGTGCCTGGAAATTCTGCGTAATGATAGATATTTATTCTATACCGTTTTATTTTACAACAAAGACTTATTTAAGGGATTCATTTATAATAAAATGTTTGCATTATAATTCGCCATGTTTAAGGCAGAGTTTTTGTATGGCCTATGGCCGCCATTATATGAAGCAAAATAAAAACATCAAAATACATTGTAAAATGTTATTTTTGAGAACTATTTTGTGATAAGATTCCCACATACAGTAATAAAGTGTTTAATTAAATTAAAAACAAGAATTTTTGAAAAATTTATTTTATTTTATTGTTTAAATTTATATGTAAACCTTAATCGAAATTAAAGCGCTTTAATTTTTTGCCAAATACATACCTATAATCTACCAGTAAAATTTTCGGCGCAACAAAAATTGTCCCTACTTTTCAAACCCTATTAATGATTTTTTATATTACATATTTGTTGTACCTTCTGGCTCTACCCGCCATTTTCATTCTCGAGTAAAGTCTCCTTTTTAACAATCCACATCCTCTAGATTCATTTTACGACACGCTTAAAATATAATTTGCTACTGATATTCTTCGGTAAAAAATAAAATACTCTTGTACCTCGCTAAATGATCAAATGTTTTTATTGTTCTGTTTCTTAGATGTGACCACATAATACACAATAAAACTAGTTTTATAATAGTCATATAAAATAGTTGTGTAAAATAGTTGCATAAGAGTTGTATACCCTTTTTATAGAACTTCTATACTACTAAATGGTTGTATAAAAATGGGCCTTTTTTGGTTGTAAAGCTATCATATTACGGTCATATAGCACGTTATATGAATTGAGGTATCCTATAAAAATTATCACATAGCTGTTTATACAACCTTTATAAAATAAAATTTGCTACTTGGGCTAATCTGTGATACTATAGTACTACCTTTTCAGAAGCTTCTGCTCCAACTGCCTTAGCTTTCTCGGCTTTTTCCTGAGCACTGTTAGCATCTTCTTGAGCATCGCCCAGTTTGTTCTTAGCATTGTCGATTTCCAGCAGAGTGCTCACGATGGTATCCTGGATTTCCGGAATGGTACTCAAAGCTCTATCCGCTTCTTCTTTGGACTTGTTGGTAGCACTATCAAAATCTTTAAAAAAAAGAGAGAGAGAACCAACTTATAGGAGAATTGTGATATAAGGTAATGTTTACCTCTGAGGTCTTTATAGATGTTCTCAGTGTCGTTAAAGTACTCGTTCCACCTGCTAATAGTGGCGTTGACCGTACCCCTCGTTTCGTGGATGTCATTTAGCAGTTCCTCGGTCTCGCTTTGCTGATCCTCGGCTTTGGACAAAAGTTCTCCAGCGTCGTTAGTTTTTTCCTCAATGTTTTTCTTTATTTCATCACTACGTAAAAAATATGTATATAAATAGTAAACGTTTAACAACAGTCAAAAATGGTTAAGTCTGGTGATGAGCGAAATATCAGAAACTGTAATTTAACCACTGATATCTACAAATCAAAAACAAGGTATTGTCAGATGTATAGGCTATTAAGATCAGCAAAAAAAAAGTTGTCAGCAAAAAAAAAGTTCATAAATGACCTATATACAAAATATGTTCATGGTATCTGTATGTCTGTCTGTCCGTCTGTAACACGATAACTCAAAAACCGCTAAACCGATCTTAACCAAATTTGGCACAAACATACTGTGGCAGCCGAGAATCTTGCCATTAGTTTTTGGTGGGGGTGGGGGGTTGTTAAGGAGGTATGGGAGGGGGTTAAAAATTTAAAAAAATCGTCACTCCAAAATTACAGTAGCTAGCGAAACGCGGTTTTCAATTTAAGATTAGGAATAATATTTGCAACAAAATTTGTAATAACCTCAAAATCAGTCACAGTTTTTGAGATAAAAAAAAAATGGAAAAACTCCTTTACTTTTTAGAGTTTCTACAAATCATACTTTCTAACACTTTTAGAATAATTATATACTATTTTTTTTTGTTTACTCGCCATTTAAACCCATGTATTTAAAATATAAAATATATAATAATATAAAAAATATAAAACAACCCCAGAGTTCCCAATTGGCAAAGGAGTACGACAGGGAGACGCGATATCCCCAAAATGGTTTACAGCAACACTAGAAGAAATCTTTCGTCAACTGGACTGGGCCAACAAAGGATTAGAATGGATGGAGAATATCTTAACCATCTAAGATTCGCTGATGACATAATCTTAATTATCAATAGTCCTGAAGAACTACAAGCACAAATTAAGGAACTAAGTACAGCCAGCAATAAAGTAAGTCCCAAAATGAATTTAGCAAAAACGAAAGTAATGTACAACGAACTAGTAGACAGAAAATATATTTTAATAAATAAAATAACACTGGAAATAGTAGAAGAATATATTTGGAACAACTAGTACACAGCTCGGGATCTCTGCTGAACCAGAAATGTACAGAAGAATTAAGTTAGCATGGAGTACTTATCCAAGAAACTAAATCATATTCAAATATAGAATGCCAGTCTATCTAAAGAAGAACACATTCGACCAATGTGTGCTACCTGTCATTACCTATGCGTGCGAAACCTGGACACCTAAAACGGACATTATATGGAAACTGCAGGTCGCACAACGCTCAATGGAACGAAATATGCTGGAAATAATCAAGAGAGACTGCAAAAAATACAGTGGATACGATAAAAGACCCAAGTAATAGATGTCATCTAGGGATAACTTGGTCCCGCGTAGCTAACAATAGACAACATTGGGCTCATCTACAAAGAGAGTATAGTAAACGCCACGAATGTTTGGGAGTGATTCATCGGTCGCTACCATGTAAACCAATCTGTTCAAGGTCACATAAAACTTAATTCCAGTGCCGTGGTGTTTCAAATCATATAATAATCAATATATAATCTGTTGTAATTTATTGTTTTAATTGTCAAAGTCTTGTCAAAACCTTTGAATAAGAAGATTAAGGAAGGAGCATATCAAAAATCTTAGGTACACCGTGATGGGCCTCAAATATGGCCGACTTAAATTCCGGTTTATCAGTGTCGTTCTAATTTTATTTAAAAAATGTAAAACTATGATGTAGGGTAGACGTGGGGTAGACTCATTAATTTGTTGTTTTATTTTACGTTGTGAATAAATGTTGGTAGTTATTAAAATTGTTATAAAAATATATAATTCTAATAAAAATAGATAAGTTATAATAAGTATTTATTAACACAAACATCCGATACGCTACTGAAGCAGGTAAGTCAAATTAACGTATCTAAATTCTTTGACATCTAATCTTTGGCAAGTAATAAATAAAAGCTAAAATGCAAGAAAAAAATATATAATTTAGTTAATTTAAGTGAATTTCATAAATGATCGGTTTACTACACGTATGTATATTATATATAGTCACTTACTAGCGAAAAGTTGTTCCTTTATTTCACTCAATTTTTTGCCGAGATCTACCACACGCTACACAACCAACTATTTTAGAGTCTTTTTTCGATAAATCGCGATAGTGTCACTGTTAATTTAAGTTCTGCCACAATTTCCATCTAGATTTACTACCTTTATACAACTATCAGTAGTAGAATAAATAATAAATAACATAAAATAAGCTCCGTAAAGACCGACAAATCCACAAAATTTCAAATCAAATTCAAATGTGTCAAATGAATTGTCAAACAGAACTGTCAAAGATCCCCACCCTAGAGTGCTTTTATGGTGCTTTTTCCGCCCACCATGCATGAATACATGGATGGCATTATGCTCCTTCCTTACTCTTCTTATTCAAAGGTCAAAACATATATTTGGTTATAAATATAAACTGGAATGCCCCATTGGTCGTACTGCAAGCACACCAATGGACTGACGCACAAAAACGAATCAATCAAAGAAACGCGATATAGTATCGTCTTTGTCAATCACGCTAACATTTTAGAATAAGTAGGAGGAGCGCAGGCAGATGATTAGATCGGGCCTTTAAAAACCTACGTCTGCGGTAAAAATTTACGTTTTTAATGTAAAAATGATAGCGCGCGTGTCGATTCTAACTTTATCAAGTGATGAATCACTCCCAAACATTCGTGGCGTTTACTATATCTAAATATGCGAGGGAAGCTACACCATAATTGGAAATGGTTGAATAAGCTGAAAACGATGATGATGATGATGTTAAAATCAACATACCTATTTTTAAAAAGTGCCTCTAGTCGTTTTTCCAGTCTGTCAGCTTCGCTTCTGGCTTTGTCGGATCGTTTTTCCAAAGCGGGCAAGTCGACATTTGGGATTTCTAAGTTGTTGGCTTCGCTCAAGAGTCTGACAGCGTCTTCTTTGACTTGTTTACTTTTTTTGTTAACATCTTCGGTGAAAGATTGAGTTTCGTTGAGTTTCCTTTCGGCATCGTAGATGTCTTTCTTGAGTTTTCTCGCTTGATCAGTGACCGAAACCTGTCGACAATAGTTAATATTATAAATTCACTTAAAAATCATTAATTTTTAATCTAGGAACCTTGGAAAAATAGATTTTATTGTCTAAAGCTTTTTTGTACCAGTTATAACCGCTTAAATCCCAGATAATAGGTTTTGGTAAGACTTTATCGGAAAATTTTTAAGCTCATTCATTTTTACTCGCCTGATCTGTGTTGGATTTTTTGGCCTGTTCATAAACCTCAACCGATTTGTTTTTAGCTTCTTTAGCTTTTGCAACCAAAGCTTCAGCTTGGTTGTCCAGCTGATCGGCTAACTTCCTGGCTTCTTGAGAAATGTTGGTCATCTTGCCTGATTGCTGACCAACCAGATCGTTCCTTTTGGTCGCGTCATCCAAGGCTTTTCGGGCTTTGGTGTCAAAGTTTGATCTGATGTCATTCAAGGCTACTTCCAACTGAAATTGTAAGTACAAATTTGGTAAACTAAACAATTAAGTATAAACTCTATATGTAAATATACAGGGGAAAATCTTGAAAATTTTGTTTAAGTGTAAACCTAAAGTATGTGTTTGAGCTAAATAAATAAATGCCTTTATTGTTAAAAAATTTTACAATTTGTAGACAAAGGTAAAGTAAGCAAACAAAGAAACAAAAGAGAATACAAAACATTATACAAATTACATTGTCAGTCTTATTGTTTAAAATAAACATTTATAAATGTTTACAATGTCAAAGAATAAAGAAATAAAAATAAGATTCAAAAATATTTAGTAAGTTTATAGTAAATATCAATGAACTCCAAATAAATTAATTTCGATGTCATTGGTAAATATAGTGTTACGTTTTTCGTCGGTTCCGTGTGGACAGAAAGTCACAATTTATTTAAACACAATTTATTTAACACTAATTAACAAACAATAACGATTAAAAGAAAACTTAAAGAACTATTTATAACTTATTTACAATTTATCTAATTATTTATCTAACAGCAATTTATTTTGAATTAGCGCGGCGATTGTAACTGTACGCGTCGATCGGTTATTTTCTCTCTATCCTCCTCAGGTTTCGGGCATCGGCTTATATATGAGAGAAACAGACAATCCAGACTTTTCTCGAAAATTCTTAGCGGCGTTCTTCGAACGTCGGTGGGCGTATGAGTCATAGCAGGCGCCTGAAGCCTAAGGCCGAGTTCACACGGTACGGGTCCGCAACAATAGTAATAGCAAACATTAGACCAGTGTTTACAAGATCAAATTCGATTATC
The DNA here is from genome assembly GCF_002938485.1 of Sitophilus oryzae. NCBI lineage: Eukaryota > Metazoa > Arthropoda > Insecta > Coleoptera > Curculionidae > Sitophilus > Sitophilus oryzae. Next base: position 3,584,995 of record NW_022147078.1, read on the forward strand.
AAAATATTAGTATAAATTAAATTATTATCAAGGCATTTACGGCGTAGAAAGCCTTGTCTAGTAAAAAAGATTTCAATGCTTTGCGAAATGAAGAAAATGATGTTATGGATTTGATTTCAAATGGCAGGCGATTGTGCATTTTTTTCGAGTTGTATAATATTGAACTTTTAACTAACTCTGAGCGTGGGGTAGGTAGATAAAGATCTTCCGTGTTCCTGAGTGGATAAGTGTGAGATGGCCTATCTTGAGAAGCTGATACATGCTTACGTATTACGCAAACGGATCCAAATATAAATAAGGAAGGAAGAGTTAATATTTTTAATTTTTTAAAAAAGTCCTGGCAATGGGTTCTACTGTTTAGTCCCAGTGAATATCGAACAACTCTCTTCTGGAGCTTGAAAATGCGGTCAAATTGAGTCGCACAACACGCACCCCAGAATGGAAGGGCATATCTGAGGTGCGACTCAAAAAGTGCATAATAAACAGTTCTAGCCACTGACAAGTTAAGCTCCTTAGAAACAGATCTTAATGCAAAACAGGCAGAGCTTAATTTTTTCGACAAAGCGTCGATACGCATGTCCCATTTCAGAGAATTGTCTACAACAAGCCCTGAATATGAGTTATGAGTTTTAATCATCTGCTGATGATCCTAACATGGTTAGCGAAATGCACGTCCTGTGTAAAAGTAAAAGTGTTTTGGTGTAATGTGGTGATCTAGCGTTTTATTTTGCAGTACATTTCTCATAAAAATAGACAAGTTATAATAATTGTTTAATATCAAAAATATCAAATACGCTACTTAAACATCATCAAGTCAAACTGACAAGCTTCAATTATTTTTGCAGGAAATAAAATAGACTTACCGACTCCAAGACAACTTCGCTGTTCTTGTTATTCCTGTCGGCATCGTCGTTTCTCTGCTCGATGATATCGATGTTTTCCCTGACCGTTTCCAGAGACCTGGCAACGTCGCCGCTGCGTCTTTTGATGTCTTCCACCTGATGCGTCACGCTGTGATTCCCGGTCGCTTCTTTTACCTTGTTATGGAACTCGTCGATGTTGTCCTACAATAATTAGAGATATACAATTTAAGACAACATATCGATACGTATACAGGGTGTCCCAGGCTGAGCGTGCATTAGAAGTTTCTAGAGAACCACAATATCTAGATCGGAGATTTTTTTGCACATTATTGTTTTACAACGAGATCTATCGATTAAAATTATTTTTAATATGGCGGCACTTCCGGAAATACCGGAAGTTGACAGCAATTTTCTTATTTTAAATGGGTGCCCCCGTTTTTTATTACATACTTAAATTCTCTGTAAAATTCTATGAATATTGATGTCGAACACTCTATATCTAACATTAACCGTTTTTGAGCAAAAAAAATATTTAAAATTTTTGGACGAAAAAAACTACCTGTCAAAAAAAATTGAATATATAATATATGTATATACAGGGTTGTTCACCACATGCGACACGGAGTATTGTAGCTAAACGATTAGATTTTTACAAATTGTAAGTTTTGGGTTCGTTGAAGGACTATTAGAGCTACAATTTAAAAATATTTTTACAAGATACAGAGTGTCCCAAATAAATAAAAAATATCAAAGTTGAATTTTTTAAACGGAACACCCTGTATATTATTGCATTTTTAGTTTCTACGATTAAAATAAAGGTAAATTTGATTAAGGTTTATAACACGTAAACCTTACCGTTTTTGAAATATTTTCAATTTTGTAAAATTGCTGTATAAATTTTAACGCTTGATTTCCTCGAGGGATCAAAGTTTTTAATACTAAATATTTACTGAAGTTTATTTATTGATCAGTTATTGTGTTGCAATAATATAAATTATACTACCTTATACAGAGTGTCTAAAAAGTTATTTTAAATAATTACTAGCTTTAAAGGGCAATAACTTGTTTAATTTAAATGGAATACCCTGTATATTTTATGAGAATCAGATGCACAATTTAATTGTCTATCAAATTGTATTATACCACTTTTTACCTATCTCTTCAAGTTTTCGTAGAAAATGCATTTTCTTATAATTTAGACCTCATTTATTAATATACCCATGGAATATTGACATTTTAGATTGTTTTTAAAACAACAAATGTACAAAATGTACAGGCTAGAAATATTATCGTTTTTAGTAAAACGATGATATTACTAGCCCATTTGTTTGCAGAAAGAAAACTATTTAAATCTTTTTAAAAGAGTATACCATTAATTAAATATCCCCAGTATTTCCGCCCAAATACTAATTAATTACATATTTAATTGTGTTCGTTAATAAATTATTCTAAATAAATGTGGATTTGAATCAGAAATCAATGTAATAATAAGTTATGAAAATGAACGTCTCTGTTTTTATAAATAAGCATTTGTCAAAAAATTAAATATCATTTTTAAGGTGTTCATGTTAGTATTCCATGGGTATATTGATAAATGAGTTCTAAATTACAAGAAAATGCATTTTCTACGGAAGCTTCAAGAGATAGGTAAAAAATGGTATAATACAATTTGATAGACAATTAAATCGTGCATCTGATTCTCATAAAATATACAGGGTGTTCCATTTAAATTAAACAAGTTATTGCCGTTTAAAGCTAATAATCATTTAAAATAAATATTTAGACACTCTGTATAAGGTAGTAGAATTTTTATTATTGCAACACAATAACAGATCAATAAATAAACTTCAGTAAATATTTAGTATTAAAAACTTTGACAGCCTCGGAGAAATGAAGCCTTAAAATTTATACTGCAATTTCACAATAAAATATTTCAAAAACGGTAAGATTTAAGTGTAATAAACCTCAATCAAATTTACCTTTATTTTAAGCGTAGAAACGAAAAATGTAATAATATACAGGGTGTTCCATTTAAAAAAAATAAACTTTGATATTTTTTATTTATTTGGGACACTCTGTAACTTATTTGTATTATACTTATATTTTTAAATTGTAGCTCTAATAGTCCTTCAAGGAACCCAAAACTTACAATTTGTAAAAATCTAATCGTTTAGCTACAGTATTCCGTGTCGTATGTGGTGAACAACCCTGTATAATATATAATATTAATTGCCTAAAAGTCAAATTTAGTGATTACCACAGCCACTGTGTCATAAAGAGAAAACATGTGGCTATCTATTTCAAAAATGAAATAGTTCAAATGTCATATAATAATGGCGGTAGCTGTCATGGAATTGAGCAATAAAAAACTATCATAAATCATTTTTTTCAAATGAAAATCCACTTTTTTATTTTACTAGGGAAAAGGTTTTCCAATTCGTTACTTTTTGAGTATACATGTTCCTATACCTAAAATAAATCGTTTTTAAGTTATTTAAGATTTAGTTTGAAAACGTATATTTTCCTTGATTTTGTCTAGCTTCCTTTGCCATTAAGTGTCAAACAGTCAGACAATTTATTTCAATGTGTCAGAAAACGAATTATTTGAATTTCCGGTACGAACATTAGTAGGAATTAATGTGGTACGAAATACCGCTACGCGCCCGGTCGTGTGGTTCTAAGCCCACGGCCACACAGAAAGCGTTTTTAGCGTGTTGCGTTTTTTGCGTCTCAAGCGCTTTTTGCGATTTTACCGTTTTAAGCGTTTTTTTCGATTTGTGTCCATTAAAAACACGCAAAAGACGCGGCAGGTCTGCAGTTTCTATCAATAATGTCAATTAGTAACGTCGCAAGCTCGTGGATTCCCGGCCCGTCCAACAATCAATCCTGTGAGAAAGAGATAGGCGAGATCGGCGCCGTTAGCGTTGAAGAGACGAAGATAAAAGATGCTGGGATTGAATTGTGGACGGGCCGGGGCGTATATTCGGAGCTTGATTCGGAGACAAAGACAATCTACTGCTAGTGCCAGTGGTATGTGTAAAAATAATAATTATTATTTGCCATATATTTTACGAATTTTAATTTATATGTGTATAGTTTTTTTATGTTGTAGTGTTGTGGTTAGTACTTGTTATAATTATAGTATAATAAATAATTATAATTATATAATAGAATAGTAAATATTTATAGTTGCTAATGCAATTTTTGCAAGTTTTGTTTTACATGAAAATAATTATCCCATTTAATTATGCATTAAATTTTAGTGTCAGCTTATTGATACCTCGATTACCAGTCAAACAGTTTCGATGTTTTCTATACTATGAAGAAAATTTGATCTGATTAGATTAATTCAGATGTAAATTTATGTTATAGGGTAAGATATTTTTAAACAAACCAAGAAAGTTCTCTTCGGACAAGTTCTGGTCTGAAATTGCAAATATTAACGAAAAAGCTATACATGTAGTTTTCTATTCATAAATGATATTATTGATTTTATTCTAGGTGAATATATCGAGTCATATATTATGCAGAATATATTGAGAAAAATGGTAAACTAACTAAAAGCGCTAACAAAATTTCTTAGGAAGTTATTGATATACCTAATTATTAGAAGCTGTAACAAATGTTCAAAGAGTCAGAGTATGCTTTATTAGAAGTGTGTTAGATAGAATTATACACTTTAAAGAAAATATCTTTTATTATTGCAGGTAATGCATATTGTGTAATGCACATGACATGATGCGACATGATTTATGAAACATTTTGGAGTGAAACTTCTTTACGCGCGCTGGGAGTAAAAATTCAAGGCCGTGACAAACGAGCTAGTGAGACGAACTGACATACGAGCTCGTTGTAACGAAACGTGTTAACGGCTTAGAAATCCGTAGTGACGCGACGTATATTTGTGAGCAGTCCACGTGTTTATCAAAAATATTGATACTTTAATACAAATTTTGTAAAACTGAATCAAATTATTACGTGTAAAAAAACATTTGTTACACGTAAAAAACTATTTTTATTATTTTACGCGAATAAAACTCTTACACGTAAAAAACTATTTTTACGCGTATAAACCTATTTGTTACTGCTAGAAAACTATTTTTTACGCGTATAAAACTATTTGTTACTGGTAGAAAACTATTTTTTACGCATATAGATCTATTTGTTACGTGTAAAAATCTATTTGTTACACGTAAAATACTATTTTTTTACGCGTCAAAAACTTATTGTTTCTGTTAGAAAACATTTCTTACGCAAAAAAAAATATTTTTACGTGTATAAAACTATTTGTTACACGTAAAAAACTAAATTTTACGCGTCAAAAACTTATTGTTTCTGGTAAAAAAACTTTTTACCAAAAAAAAATATTTTTTACCTGTAAAAAACTATTTGTTACACGTAAAAAAATATTTTTTTACGCGTCAAAAGCTTATTATGGTAAAAAACCTTTTGTTACGCAAAAAAAAATATTTTTTACTTGTAAAAAAACTAATTGTTACACGTAAAAAACTAATTTTTAAGCGTCATTTTTACGCGTACGTTTTTACGTGTAAAAAACTATTGGTTACACGTAAAACACTATTTTTTACGCGTCAAAAACTATTTGTTTCTGTTAAAAAAACTTATTTACGCAGAAAAAAACACTTTTTACGCGTAAGAAAATAATCCTTTAATTTATTACTTTTTCAACATTTCAAACGACACTTTTTCAAACATTTCCTTCAAATTTTTGAATTTAATAGAATCTTCCTCAACAGTAGATGTTCTTTATAAAAATATTTTTAGATAATACTCTAAAATGAAAAAAAATGCATACTATTTAATTTATTTTTATTGTATTATTAAATATAACGTCCGCCTATGACGGGGTCTCATCTTAGAAAACGCTAAAGACGCTACAGAAAACAAACTGATTTGTTTTCATTTGCGTTTTTTGCGAGACACGCCGAACGCTACACGCTTTTGGTGTGGCCACTCCTATATAATCCTGTTATTTTGTTTTAGTCGCTAAAGACGCTTCACGCTAAAAACGCAAAAAACGCTTTCTGTGTGGCCGTGGGCTAAGTACGCGCCTGCCCGAGGGGTTAACATAGTCTTGTACCTGCAGTTCTGTCAACTGTATAGGGAAATCCTGGTCAGCAATCACAGTTGGGCGACTCTCAATCTCTATCAGTATATCATTGAGTTCATCCAGTTTCCCCTTGTGACTTGTATGAGCGTCCTGGACCAGATTGTAACAGTCCGGACAAGGAAGACAGCCTCTATGTCTATCGTATTTATTTTCCTTGCATCTGTCACATCTTCGACCCTCTACGTTCTCCCTGCAAGGACACTGGCCCGAGGGACCGCATTGGAGGTCTACGGAACCGATTCTATCGCAGTCGCATTCTTTGCAGCCTTCGTACGAGAAGCCGTATTTCCTTACTTCACAATGATCGCATCTTGGTCTGAAATAATAATAACAATAATAGAATAATAGAAAGAGTTAGGCACGTGTGGCAATTCAGTTTATTTTAAGTTGAATATTTTTTGGGTATTTTTTACCCAACATAAAGTCTGACAATGTGTTTGGTCTTCTTTCTTGAGGTTTTGGCGAATCTACCACCACTACACATTTTTATACAAGGCGGAGCCAGATCTGCCATGTACAGGTTAACTCATAGTGAGTAGCAATGACTAAAGAATACAAGGACACGTAACGCCCATATACGGGCTGCAATAGAATTTGTGATGTTATACGCAATTTTGTTGGTGGCAACGAATGAGTCATCAGCTGGTCATCAGCGACAATTTAAGCGATTTTTAATAGTTTGTGTGTAGTGAACTTTGTATAAACTTTATTACAATGGTGATTAATTGTTCAGCCTTTCAAGCGTAAAAGCCACGTTTCATAGGTAAATAAATAGTCTACTCCACCTTTTTACCGTTTTCTTAGTTTTCTTATTGAATTCGATAATTATTTTTCAGATATTATATGTTTGATGTGTGCTATACGTCGATACTAGTTTTGTACCTTTTGTTAACATTTTAATATGTTTTTTTTCGTAATTAATTAGTATGATACCACCGTGTACACCATAGACGTAGTCAAAACATTTATCAAAAAATATAAATATCTCTTAAAACAGCTAAGCTAAGAAAAATATGTGCCACGGCACTGTTTGGTGGCATGGTAACAATTTGCTCTCGGGTATTATTTGTCCTTGGATTCTTTAGTCATTGGTGAGTAGTAATATATAATATACAGGGTGAGTTTCCTACGATGTTCTCTATGGGCATCTCGGAAACTACTGGAGATAGAGAGTCGGTTAAATGGGGAAAGAATTGCAGTTTTGTGGGGTCATAAAAATTAGTAGTGGGAACTATCGAATGAATACAATCGAAACATTCGATAGTTGCAATTTATTCGAATAACTCGATAGTTAGTAAGAAAACATTCGTTGAAAACTATTCGAATAAAAATTATCGAATAGATCCGTCATCTGCCTTGAAATATTGTATTCTAGTAATTCGGCAGCAAAAACCATTCATTTATAAAATTCATTCATTTATGAAATTCATTCATTCGTCAGAATCGATTATAATAAAATATTAACTGAATTTTAGTTGTCGCCCGGCGACGTAGGTTTCTTTCCGAGAAACCCGACAGCGGTCGGTGGCAATGCTATGAAAGAAGCCGGCATCTTTGATTTTTTGCGGAGTCAGATATAGATAAGGGCACATTATTTTTTTTATTGAGGTGCTAGTATTTACACAGAAAATACATTATGAAAGGCGCTGTTGCCATATTTTGGTATTAGTTGATATTAGCAAAGAATATTATTGTTTGGCTTTAGTTAATTAGGGAATATATATTCTATAAATAGAATATATATACTATATATTCTGCATTTTTTTTAATATTCTGTTGTTACACTGCAATAATACTTGTTATTTTGGATGTAGGAAAATTATTTTTAATGTTTTTTAGCAAAGACTGGTTTAATAAATAATAATAACAGTAATAGTTTGTTATACCTATTAACAACAAAATTTAAAATCATTTAATATAAATATTTTCTTTTAAGTAGTAGCAAAATATAAACATCAAATTAGATGTCAAAATTATTTATATTAGATCCTATTTAAAAATAATATAGTCTCTAAATTTTTTGGTAACGTTGGTTTATTAAATAATAATAATTACAAAACTAATTTGTTATATTAACAACAAATTTTAAAATCATGAAATATAAACATTTATTAATTTTCTAAGCATGCAGTGTAATGGAAGGAAAATATAAATAAAAAATTAGAAATCAAAATTATTTATATTAGGTGCTTTATATTACTATTTAAAAATTATATTTACTTTTACTGGCATTTACTTTAAAAATAAATGAAATATTTTTTCTTCGCAAAAAACTACATGTAAGAGAATTAGCATAAACAAAATACAAACATCGTTAACTTTTTTTTTTAAATTGGCACGTGTAAAACTTTTATTTTAATTTTCTCACCCCATAGTTTGAGTTCGATAACCATTTACTTAAATATGATTATACAACCACATTACTTAAATATGATATTATTAAGTTCAACTAATTCATATTATTAAAACATCTAAAATACAAATATGTATTTTTAAAATTAATTGTAAGTTCATCTGATCTCTCTTAAAAATTGCTACTTCTCAAAATTTCCCATTAAAAAATAGACCATATACCATATAAAATTAAATAAACGACAGATCGGACTACGGAAAACCACACAAATTTTCGGAAAAATTTTGACCACCTGCACATGCACATAATCGTCAATAAATAGAATTAAAAAATAACTACTATTTTAGTATTTTAACTATTCTAATAAACGCAAAAATAGGACAGTATTTATACGGCGAAGTTATAAAAATTTGGAAGAACTAATAATGCACTGACGCATACAAAAATCAAACGAATACTAAATTTCATTTATCAAAAGCATTCGATAGTCGTGACTCAACGATAACCATTTAGTCGCACGGCGTGGTTGTCACATATGCTTTAGTATACAAATGAATGAATGATTTTATTCGAATAAAACCATTCGATAGTTGAAATCATTCATTCATTAACCATTCGATAGTCTAATTCATTCGATAGTTCCCATCGCTAATAAAAATGCGCTTTTCAGATTTTTGAAAAAGTTCATGGCTTATTAGATATTTCGAAAAAAACAAATTTTGCCTAGTTTAAAAATTGTCCAATTCCATTATAATCTATTTTAGACAAAAAGTGTTCAGATAAAAGAAAGTTGTACATTCCTAATGAGTTTGTGTTCTCCGATTTTTTCTAAAGCCTGTCATTTTTGACTTATAACACAAACATATGTTTTTTTAAATGGAAATTATAGTTGGCCATGACTTCATAAAAAGCGCCATTTTTAAGCTTTTCAGCGATATAAGCTATAATATGTTTCTTTCACAAAATTACTGAGTTATAACCAATTCTATTCTTTCTTGATTAATTTCACTTAGTTAACCATGGAAACAAGTTGAATCGTCGTTACTCTCAGAAATGTGAAATCACATCCGATCTTTGTAAATTAAAATAAACAAAAATTGTAAATAAACATTTTTCAAATGAAGAAAAGCGTGTAGGATTATTGGTTCAAATTTTCTTGGTCATACAGTTTCGAGGATACGTTGACCGGTGAAAGTTACTTACGTTTTTAGAGAACGGTTTTCAATAGTGTTCTAAATTTGTTATGATTTATAACTTATAAAGAGACAAAAATTTATTATTAAACGGCTCTTTACAATTTGCATTACACAAACTAAAACTTAAAAAATAATATCACTACAAGTTATTTTAGAAAATTTTCAAAAAATCCGCAATTGTTTTGAGTACATAAATGCATCTTTTTTGAATTTCTAGCTATTCTCACCGAACGACCGGTCGACTTAATTAAACTTCTCCTGTTTCGCCTCTTCGAGTGCTTCTCTCAATTCATAAGTTCTTTTGTAAACCTTGTTGTTATCATTCAGCCAAAAGTGTCCGCCACGTGCATGCGAAAACTACTCGCTTTGACGTCATTGTAACCCTTGTCATGGTTATTAGTCCTTATCCGGCAACCAATAATACACACACTCTTTCTTCCTTGAGTTACCGAATTAAAACGTTATAGTTTATTTATTTAAACACCTTATATGTATGCATTATAGAAAATTAACTGTATAAATCGTATTAAATACTTCGAAACTGCATTTTTTTAAGAAAAGCAGTTCCAATAATCCTACACGCTTTTCTTCATTCTTTTAGAGTACTTCCATATTTTGTTTAAAATAATTAATAAACAAAATCGTGGGCACAAGTATGCACTTTGTCACAATCCACAACACGAAATGAACGTATTTATACACTCTATAGCTCTAAAATTTAAAGACACCTTTTCACATTTAAAATTGACAAAATAATTAACTCAAAATTTCTCAGCTGTTATTTTTATATAAGTTTACCATAGGCAACTAATAATACACACTATCATGACAAGGCCACGAAGGCTTTGACAAGGGCTACAATGACGTCACAACTGTCAGCTGAAGCGCGGTGAAAAACTCTTATTTACAATTTTTGTTTATTTTAATTTACAAAGATTGGATGTGACAATTTCATATTTCTGAGAGCAACGACGATTGAACTTGTTTCCATGGCTAACTAAGTGAAATTAGTCAAGAAAGATAAGAATTGGCTATAACTCAGTAATTTTGCGAAAGAAACATATTATAGCCTATATAGCTGAAAAGCTTAAAAGATGGCGCTTTTTATGAAGTCATGGCCAACTATATGGTTTCCATTTAATAAAACATATGTTTGTGTCGTATGTCAAAAATGACAGGCTTTAGAAAAAGTCGGAGAACACAATCTCATTAGGGATGTGATTATCTACAACTTTTACCTGAAAACTTTTTGTCTAAAATAGATTATAATGGAATTAGGGACAATTTTTAAAAAAGCCAAAATTTGTTTTTTTCGAAATATCTAGTAAGCCATGAACTTTTTCAAAGATCTAAAAGGCGCATATTGATGACCCCACAAAACTGCGATTCTTTCCCCATTTAACCGACTCTCTATCCCCAGTAGTTTCCGAGATACCCATAGAGAACATCGTAGGAAACTCACCCTGTATAAGCCAGATGCATTTTAAAAAATGTAATTTTGCAAAACAGTTTATTAATATTAAATGATTATTACTAAACGATAGTATTTTCAAAATGAGTTTTGTGAGTTCAAAAAATAAAAAATTTAAATCAGAAATACAATCTTATAAAATTGCATATCTCTAGACATATTCACAAAACTTGTGTGAATTTACCATAATATATTTAGTAAAAAATGACGTCATGTCACGTGACTCCTTGTGAAGCTGATGCGAATTAAGTAATCAATTGAAAACGTATTTAGAGGAAAGACGAAGAACATTTTAATCTAAGCAATTTTTTCAACAGGTGAGCGTCTCAATGCGTGGGTGATTAGTGTTTTTATAATTTAAGGGTAAGTATATTATAATAATTATGTTTATATACAGTTTCTATAAATGTAAAGCCGGTTCTCTTAAAAAACCACAATCTCCATTTATTATAATAATTATTTGTATTTCAATTTTAGCGATTTTTTATGTAAACATAATTGTTCCATGATCTCCCTATATCAACATATCTCTAAGGATTATTTAATTCTTTCAGACTGTGTTTCGGAGGACAAATTTATTAGAGCGGAGGAGAGGCCTTACCCTGTAACGCCTGGTCGACAATAACACTGTCCAGTGTAAACATCGCAAGTTTGATTGTATGATCCGACGGGATCACAGCTACAGCTCTCGCATCCCTCGTTGCTTCCAAGGTTGAAGTACCCATCTTCACACTGATTACAATTCTTGCCAACAACGTGAGGCTTACACAAGCACGCCCCCGTGCTTTGATCGCAAATAGTTTCTTGATTTTTGTCCAGCTGAGTACCGACCGGGTAGCACTCGCATCTCTTACAATCGCCTTTAGGCAGAACCAACGCATTTCCATAGTAGCCTAGGTAAAATAACAAAATATGAGGCAATTCTTTAATTAATTAAAATTACACCATCATGAAGGTAATACAAGTTTTTTTTGTATACTGGGTGCGTCTCAAAAGTGTCTCACCCCTTTTTTTCAGATAAAAACGAGATTTGGTATGTTAGTATATAACATAAATTAGGATTCATTGACGAATTCAATTGTTCTTGATTACTTCCTGTTTCACCGGAAATTACTACAACTTTTGATTTTTAAATGGCACCCTCGGTATATGTTTACTTTATTCGATAGAAAATGACACTCTGAATAGAATGACATATCATATGTCAACTTTTGACATTTTCGCTTAAAAAATTGTATTTTAAATTATTACAATCTAGAGTGCCATGGCTGTGTTAAAAACACTAATTTTTAATCAAGGAGCCTTGGAAAGATAGATTTGATCGTCTAATGTTTTTCGTGTCCTGGACGGTTAAAAGATGCTTAAATCGTATTTTTAATCATATCTCAATTTTTTTAAATAGAACAAGGGTGGTTCATTAGCATATTTGGAAAAAACATTTTTTTACGAATAATTTGATACCGCACACTTGGTATTTTGAGTCAAATTGTCGTTATGAACCGCGTATGTTACAATTTGAAATAAACCATATGCGAAAATGTCAAAAGTTGACATATGAAATACCGAGGGTGCCATTTAAAAATCAAATATTGTAGTCATTTCCGGTGAAACCGGAAGTGACCGAAAACAATTGAATACGCCACTAAATACTAATTTATATCATATACTCACAAACCAAATATCGTTTTTTTTTACCTGAATAAATAAAAAAGTTATAGGGATGAGTCCTTTAGGTGAGTCACTTTTGAGACGCACCCGGTATAAACGCTGAATTTGTAGAAATAAATTTAATCATCGGCTGATGATGCTATACAAGGTGTCCCAGAAATAAGTGCAAATATTTTACCTAGTAGTATATTTCGACCCCAGAAACACGCCTATGAGGGTTTTTTCGCGGAAAAAAAAATAAAAATTTGGAACTTTTTTAATAAAATTTTGGAATTTTTTTAATTAAAAAACATTATTTCTTGATAATATGGCAACATAGGTATGTAGTAGATTAAATTTACAAGAAAGAAAACCCAGAAAAGATACAGTGGTTCTCAAAATTTAAACAAAAAGTATTTTTTTTTGAAAATTTTGAAAAACAGTAAAGAGAAAATATGTTTCTTTTATCGAGATCTACCACCCCTTAAAATATCTGCACTTATTTCTGGGACACTCTGTATATTCTCCCCATAAACTTTAAACTCTAACCTTATCAAAATTGCAGAAACATACCTGGTAAACATTTTTGACACCGCAAACCGTCAGTGTTGTAGATACACTTCAAACACTCCCCTGTCGTAGTGTTACAGTTTCCTACAGCATTAGTGTCTATGTTTTCGTTACAGGCGCATATTTCACAAGGCCTGGCAGCTCCAAAAAGACCTCTGGGATCCCCAAAGTAACCATCAGCGCAAATGTCACACTTCGGGCCGGTGTATCCAGTGGGACACTCTGTACACATGATGACGTCTTCTTCCAGCTGGATACAGGCGCCCCCGTCTGGACAGTTGCACGGTAGACAATCCTCGGAGGTTCCTGTAAGAAAAACTTGTCAAAAATGTCTAAAAAATGTGAATTTTTTTAAGCCTACCGGCCAGAGCGTTGCCGTAGTATCCTCTGGCGCAGAATTCACAGTTCTCTCCGGCTGTGTTGTGATGACAGATACATTTTCCAGTCTCGGATTCACAAATGTCAGCGTGGCCGTTACAATCGCAAGGAATACAGTTTGAGAACGAGCCACCGTGAGATGGAAAATGTCTGTACCCGGGGGCACAAGATTCACAAAACTGTCCAATATATCCTGAAACAAATCAACAAATTCAGTATTGTAATTTAAAAATATAGGTAAATTAATAAAAGCTGTCGTGTACGCCAAGAATGTACGTTGCACTGTTGCCACGGCTACTCTTTTTACTTTGACTTTGCTTAAAAGCGCCTGAAAACTACTCGTGAAGAGGGCGTGGGGGTATTTTTTTGGCCTTTCTTGTTACCTCATTCAATTTTGTTTTGTTTTGAGCTATTTCTAAAACGTGGCGGTATCTGTACCCAAGGCAAAGGATTTTTTTTTCATAAATATCAGTCAAATAAGTAAACATAGACGTTTCTAAAATATCTATTGTTACGATGATATTTCGTTAATAACATCTCGTTTTATCTTGACATATATTCCACAAAATTAATATTTCAACACACGTTTATAATAGGTTCGTTCCAACCATGAATCATAAACAGATTTGCAACAATTTGCAAATCTTGTCCAATGCGCATGTCTGTAAAATTAATTGTTTTCTGACCAATTTGAAACTAGGGTAGGAACACCTGCTTAACATTTTGTCTGTCAAGTGTCAATTTTAAATAAAATAACATAACCTAAAATTCGTCTAAGGCAACATTGAGTAAACAAGGTTGTTGCTGTGGTTGTTGTCTCTGAAAAAACTAGGAAAATGACTCAACAAGGTAATTATCTTTAAAGAAAATACACCAATTTCAGCAAATGATTATTTTATATTTTACTTGATGCAAAGCACGAATATTGCCATATTGGCCAACTTGGCTATTAAAATGCTGGCTTATTTCAAACCTTTCAGCTATGTACGTGATTAGCACTTTGTCTTGTAAGCCTAAAATATTCAAAGAAAACTTCATTGGAATATTGAGGCACGGTTTCCTCTGAAAATATTAACACAATAAGAGATTAGATAAATTTATGTGCAAAAATGTCGATTTTACCTATATAATTTTGATTATAAATTCTGTGCTCATCTAGTAGCAATTCTAAATCCTCCTCATCACTACTTTCCATGGACGACACGTCACTAATCTCAGTACTATACTCTTCGTCACTCATGATATCTATTCACAAGTCTTTAATTAGTTAAACAGCCCGTTTAAATTATTCAAACAGATACGAGTATAATCAAATTTGCTATTATTGTATTAGTTATGGCGTGGTTATAACGGTAATACGCATGCGTCGGATAAATGATACGAGAAAATTTTGCAAACCGTTCTGACAGTTTTCAAACAGTTTTCAATTTAAGATGGAACAGAAAAATATGATGATTTACTAACCGACAGTAAATCCGGTTGGAACGCTTTTCAACTTCTGCGCAAACTCCTTACTGTAAGAAACCGTTTCTTACGCGGGTTGGAACGAACCTAATATGTATAGTAGATATTTAAGAACAAAACTTTTCACTTAAACAGCGGAAATAGAATTACAATATTTTTATGATTTAATTTTATTATAATGAAAATTTCACACCTCTACTTTTCAACCAATAACATGCTTTAATGTTGACTAGTTACCATGGCAACTGAAAAAATTTCCGGACATTTTTTCGAGGCGCCACGAAACTTTAGTGGAAATTTTTTGACAGTTGAAAAGGTAAACATAAGATCTACAATCATAATGTGAAAAAACTACAATGTCTATATATTGAAATATTACCCATTTGAGTTTTAGCATTTGATGTAACTAAGGTTGGTAATATTTTTTATTTAAGGAAATATGTTAGATATACCTACATATGAATTTCTTCGAAATTGCCATGTTCTAAAAAATATAGTTCTGCCGCCTTTATTTAACTAAAGCTGAACTACAATGAACAGAATCGCAAACAAAAATGACAAAACACATAATATGTCAAAACATCAATACCTTGGCCAACTTAACAAATTGAAATTATTTTAAAATGTCATGTTGATTAATATTTTTTTTCAAATTTAGGTGTGAAATTTTCTTACCGAATACCACGCAAGCTTAAATTATTCCTGGAAATTTTCTTTCGGGCACAGTATATTTTAGGAAAATTATCCCTCGTCTTCGACTCGGGATAATTTTCAAAATATTCGTGCCCTCAAAAAAATTTCCGAAAATAATTTAAGCTCTTGTGATATTATAAGTAGCGATGGGAACTATCGAATGAATTAGACTATCGAATGGTTACTGAATGAATGATTTCAACTATCGAATGGTTTTATTCGAATAAAATCATTCATTCATTTGTATACTAAAGCATATGTGACAACCTCGCCGTGCGACTAAATGGTTATCGTTAAGCCACAACTATCGAATGCTTTTGATAAATGAAATTTAGTATTCGTTTGATTTTTGTCTGCGTCAGTGCATTATTAGTTCTTCGAAATTTTTATAACTTGCCTTCTAAATACTGTGCTATTTTGCCTTTATTAAAATATTTAAAATACTAAAGTAGTAGTGTTTTTTTAATTGACGATTGTGTACGTGTGCAGGTGGTCAAAATTTTCCGAAAAATTTGTGTGATTTTCCGATCTTTCAATTATTTAATTTTATACGGTATATGGTCTATTTTTTTAATGGGAAATTTTGAGAAGTAACAATTTTTAAGAGAGATGAGTTGAGCTTACAATTAATTTTAAAAATACATATGTATTTGTATTTTAGATGTTTTAGTAATATGAATTAGTTGGAACTTAATAATCATATTTAAGTAATGTGGTAATGTGGTTATAAGTAAATGGTTATCGAACTCAAATTTTGGGATGAGAAAATTAAATTGATTGATTAAAGTTTTACACGTGCCAATTTAAAAAAAAAGTTAACGATATTTGTATTTTGTTTATGCTAATTCTCTTACATGTAGGTAAGATTTTTGCGAAGAAATATTTCATTTATTTTTTAAAGTAAATGCTAGTAAAAGCAAATATTATTTTTAAATACTAATACAAAGTAATACACATATATAATTTTGATTTTTAATTTTTTATTTATATTTTTCTTCTATTACACTGCATGCTTAGAAAATTAATAAATGTTTATATTTCATGATTTTAAAATTTGTTGTTAATATAACGAATTAGTTCTGTAATTATTATTATTTAATAAACCAACGTTGCCAAAAAATTTAGAGACTATGTTATTTTTAAATAGGATCTAATATAAATAATTTTGACTTCTAATTTGTTGTTTATATTTTGCTACTATTTAAAAAAATGTTTATATTAAATGATTTTAAATTTTGGTGTTAATAGGTATAACAAATTATTACTGTTATTATTATTTATTAAACCAGTCTTTGCATAAAAAACATTAAAAATCATTTTCCTACATTCAAAATAAAAAGTATTATTGTAGTGTAACAACAGAATATTAATAAAAAAAACATGCAAAATATATAGTCATACTATCCCTAACTAATTATAATACCAAAGAATAATATTCTTTGCTAATACCAACTAATACGAATATACGGCAACAACGCCGTTCATAATGTATTTTCTGTATAAATACTAGCACCTCAATAAAAAAAATAATGTGTCCTTATCTTTATCTGACTCAAAATCAAAGATGCCGGCTTTTTTCATACCATTGCCACCGACCGCCAACCGCCTGTCGGGTTTCTAGGAAAGAAACCTACGTCGCCGGGCGACAACTAAAATCCAGTTTATATTTTACTATAATCGATCCTGACGAATAAATGAATTTTACAAATGAATGAATTTTATAAATGAATGGTTTTTGCTGCCGAATTAATATATTTCAAGGCAGATGACGCATCTATTCGATATTTTTATTCGAATAGTTTTCGACGAATGTTTTCTTACTAGCTATCGAATTATTCGAATGAATTGCAACTATCGAATGTTTCGATAGTATTCATTCGATAGTTCCCACTACTAATTATAAGTGAAAATTATATTATGATATATTTGTTTACGGTTAATTGATTAATATAAGAGTAGTATTGCTTGATGAGTAATACTAGTAACATTATCAATATATCGAGCTGATTGGGAAAATTATTGAATGACTCGATGTCAATAAAAGACTCTTTTATATACCGGGTGTTGCATCGTCGGACGGGACATAGGAAATCCCATGTAAATTTTAATGGGGTCAATTATTGGCTTCCCTAATTATTTTAGAGAATAATTCTATTTAGGTTTATTGAAGAGCACTAAAACCCACATTCAAAAGAATAACTTTAGATATTTTTGATTAGCTCGTTTACGAGTTATCGCCGATTTCTTTTTAAATATTTCTCCTTTCTTATGGCCCTGTATTTACTTATGAGCACCAGTCAAGGTAAAAGATAACTGTCAAATGAAGTTGTCGTTTCAGAAATTTACCTATTTAGTGCTTTATTGTTATTGAAAACTCATTCCTACATCGGAAATCTTAAAGATGTATTTATAAATACAAATTAATATGAATTAAAGTAAAATAAAGTAATCAATTACAAGGTTAATTATGGTATTATTACAATATTCAATAACTTATTAATTTAGGTACTATTAAATTGTTAGAACTTTAGGATTTAAGAAGATGTTCAAATATTCCTCCGTCGACTGCTAGACAATAACCCAGGCGATCATAAAATTCTCTTCTTACATTCGCTAGTTGGTAAAATGAAATTCTATTGCATTCGGCAGAAATAGCATTTTTTAACTCGTCTAGATTTGGGTATTTTTTATCCTTGTATATCCTGTTTTTTAAATGGCTCCAGAGAAAGAAATCGTTTGGCGAAATATCAGGAGGCCTTACTGGCCAATTTACTGTATGATTTAGGCCAATAACGTTTCCGTTAAAACTATTGTCTGAATATTCCGGAACAGCCAGGGTACTATGTGCCTGGTAGCCATCCATTTGGTACCAAACTTCCTGATTTTCCCTAGCGGCATCAAGTAAAGCAGGTAAAATATGATTTTCGAGTAGTTCCAACTAATATTCTGCATTTAAATTTCGCGTAAGAAATAATGGCCCGATAATATTGTGTCCGAATATCCCTGCCCAAACATTTACTTCCTGTGGATATTGCGTCCTTGTTTCGACAAACCTGTGTTGGTTTTCTTTCTTCCCATATCGATAATTTTGAACATTAGGTTCATTATTTAAGGTAAACGTGCATTCGTCATATCAAAACAAGCCGCCTGCCGCCGTATTTCGTCCCCATCTCGTAGCTCTTAGTGCTTTTCATATTTGAAGGAATAGTATTTATGTCGTTTCAAAATTCGAAACGCTATTGTGTGATCTATTCCTATTTTATCCTCAGTTGTGCTGATCTTTCCATCGTTCTCTTCCACGCACAATAAAACTTCCAAGTCGGTATCATTTCTTGCATCTTCTCTTTGTTCCTGCCTTGCTTCACATCTGCATTTATTTATTAGGGTACCTTTGGTCTCAAATCTCTGGATATTCCTTCCGATTGTAGATTTTCCTGGTATCGGTCTATTCGGATACAGAGCAGCAAACATGTCCGACACCTTTTGATAACTACTTCCTTGATAATACCATTTAATCATCAATACTTTTCCTTCGGTAGTGTAATTCATGACTAATATTTTCGATGTAGGTATGAGTTTTTAATAATAATAATAAAGCACTAAATAGATAAATTTCTGTAATGACAACTTCATTTGACAGTTATCTTTTACCTTGACTGGTGCTCATAAGTAAATACAGGACCATAAGGAAGGAGAAATATTTAAAAAGAAATCGGCGATAACTCGTAAACGGGCTAATCAAAAATATCTAAAGTTATTCTTTTGAATGTGGGTTTTAGTGCTCTTCAATAAACCTAAATAGAATTATTCTCTAAAATAATTAGGGAAGCCAATAAATGACCCCATTAAAATTTACATGGGATTTCCTATGTCCCGCTCGACGATGCAACACCCGGTATAATAATAACATGGTTTGATATAAGTCCAGTCAAAAATAAGGAATAATAAACGATTTTTTAAATAGTTTAACACCGTGAATTATAACCTATAAAAGGCGGACCGTCAGAACAGTTAGTCACTGCGTATTACCCAGCGGTTTTACGATTTTAAAGCTTGATTTTCATGCACCTGTTGTCCGACGATATGATGATATGATATTAATTTTATTGGTTGAATTTAAATGCTTCGATTGGTTAACCGTTTCTACCAATCGTAGTCTGTAAATTCAACCAATAAAATGAATATCGTACCATCGTATCGTCGGACAACGGATGCATGAAAATCAAGCTTAAGTTTTGGAAATATATTTTTTACTATATTGTAATTAATAATGTTAGACAATTACTAAAACTAAATATTCTTGTGTAACCTTAGAGGAATAGCCAATTTAATCTACCATCGGTAACTGTTTTCTAAACAACTAAACAAACTGTCTAACTCTAAACAAACTCTGTTACGTTAATTTAGTGACGCACATGTCAACTTTTATTGATTTCTCTATATCTCACAGACTTTTTGTTATCTACTTACCAGTAGGACATTCGCAGTACTCTATCCATAGAGCCGAGTCTCCCGGACCTCCTTTCAGGGCTGTCTCCAATTTAGCGTCTTCCAGGAATCCCACTCCTTGTGGTGAGTAAGTTCCGCGGATTTTGATGGCTGTCAAGTTGGTAAGCAGGGAAATAAAATCTCTAGAGCTCAATCTAGGTTGCCATTGGTATTCTGGGTCCTCATGCAAACGGAACTGATAAGTTTGAGTCTAGAAAAATAATGACCATAGTTAAATTTCTTACCTAACTAAGTATCTCACTATATCTCTTTTTCAATAATAGTTATTTATGTATCAAGGCCTATGGCCCGAGAGACAATAATTGCCCGAGGTTATTAACATTTGTTAATTTCCGTGGTACATAGATAATTTTATTTCTTACTAAAATTAGTGTATTTATCCCATTTTAAAACGACACAAATGTTGCATTTATTAATCTTCCCGTATATTTGTATTACAGCTGCTGGTAGGAACTTTGTTTATTTCCAGGTTACTATTGTATTAAATGAACTGTTTATAAATTGACTGAAATTGACGGTTGTTGTCAATCGAGTTCAGTGGCTGGGACAGAAAAATATTGTAGCAAAGGATTAATAACTAATAAAGTAATTAACATACAAGGGTAGTCTCATAAGTCCTTGACTTTACCACGTACGTACGATATGATATTTAATGTTTTACCTGTATGCCAGGGATGGGATTGCCTTGACCGAAAATGTTGATGGTGATGCGTTTACCGCTCCCTTCCAGAATGACGTCAGCAGCTGTTGGAATAGCTCTGCTGTCACCTATTCTCAAGGAGAATTCCAGGATTTGGTTGTACGAAGCTCTCTGGTCTCCTAGGAACCGTTCTGGTACCACGAAGTAGATGGATTCGTCTCTTTCAGATTGCACACCAATACCTGTGGTGTAAATGCATGTAAGTACCGTATGATCGAAAAAAAAGTAGCGTCAAAGACGGCTGGAGAATGACAATCGACGATAATTTTGCCGAGGTCAATCCCTAGACTTCATTTACTTGTCCCGTACTAAATCTATCCTTTCTAAAAATCTATCCTTTCTTCTTCCCGTTCCTGAAAAACATCGGTTTGATACGGAACGGTTTGGTAAAATATTGGAAACGTCAAATGTTGACGTTTTCTAAATTTCAATACCTCTATTATAAAATTTATCTTTTATGCATTTTTAATGTACCCATTCTCTGCTTTTACGTTTGCTTCTTCTTCTCATTGGAGTTTAATATTGAAAAGTACTTTATTAATAAACTATGAAACTCGTTAGACAGCTCAAGTGAAGATTTGCAGGTCCAATATTAAAACAGATCAATAATAAATAAACAAATCTAATCAATATTTATATTTTTATAGTTTAAAAAATATTCACGATTACTTGTTGTCTTGTTTTTGATGTTTTCTTTAAATGTTCCTGACTTTAAGAAACAATGGCTGCATGATAAATTTAAATGGTCCTAAAAAGTAATTCTATTTAGTTAATGAAATTTATTTACCTTTACTGCCTACCTCCATTACTTCTGGATGTAAATACAAAATATTATTACACATTTTAGAAACTAAATGAGAATTTCACTCGAACTTCCAATATTTGCTTGACTTCTGTATGACACTGATTGACAAACAAAACCAGAAAAACCAGCCTTCTCGCGCTGGTTAGTTTGGTGACAGTTATAACCATAGACAAACAAATAAAAAGAGACTGGCAAATTAAATGGCAAAGAGAGGGACAACGTTCCCGTAGCGCAATTCAGAACAACGCAAAATTTCGTTCAACAACATCATGACAATTCGTCATGTTTGTTAATTTTTCTTTTGGTGATTTATCTTTTTTTTAAACTCTCCATTTCATTGACTTATGAATATGGATAGGGAACAAATTCCTTTGTTCCATATAGCTATTTATATTTTGTTACTTATAATTGTAGGTTATACTATTTGTTATTTTATTTGCTGCAGGAGCCAGTATCATCTATATGTATGTATTGGTGCCCCTTTTCTCTGATAGATATGTTAAAGACACCCGTAAAATAAAAGTAAGTAGTTATATTTATCATCTTCTTAAGAAAAAAGTAGAAGTAGTAGTGTCAAAAATATTTCAAACCTCTCTTAACATAACAAATTAATACAATTAATTTTTTTCATTTTTGGGTAGGTAGTTTATAGCTAGTAACCAGAAACTTTATTAATATACCTATTTTACTTTTGTTTTAGGATTAAAACTGGACTTGAAAATGGTTCAGGATCATGATTCTCGTAAAGGCTTCTTTGCTTGAATATTCACCTTGTTATTGCAATTAGGCACTTTTTTCGAAAATGAGATTTTTAATGTCCTTTAAAAAAATTGGCCGATTGTTTCCTGCAGCAGTCAGTTCTTCTGTATTTAAAATTGGTAGGTGGGTGGAATAAACACGGTTATTTTTTGTTATTATATTATAAAAAGTTTATTTATTTTTATGTATAAATAAATATGTTTATAAAACAGTACAATTCTTGCTTTTTTTATAATTTCCCTTATAATAGTAGTATTCTTTCGTTCTGAAAGAAACTGCAAATTTTCAATTAAACTGATTTATTCCCTACACCACGTTCCCTTTACGTGGTATAGGGAATAAATCAGTTTAAGTGAAAATTTTCAGTTTCAGAATGAAAGGATACTACTAATAACGGATAATTTAAATTTCCCGCCAGCCAGAATGTGCGATAATGTCTTACGATACGTTTTATACATATCTCTTTCTTTTTCATATGAAGCACACATAATAAAGAAAGATAGCAATAAAGACGTACGTCCTGCCATGGTCCTGCTAATTGGTTTCAAAATTGTTATTCTGAGTTTCGCTACGGGAACGCGATCCCACTCTTTACCATGAGATTTGTCAGTCTCTTTTTATTTGTTTGTCTATGGTTATAACCATTGCCTGGAAACTTATATGGTGAAATTTTGATAAAATAATTTATACT
Organism: Sitophilus oryzae; assembly: GCF_002938485.1. NCBI lineage: Eukaryota > Metazoa > Arthropoda > Insecta > Coleoptera > Curculionidae > Sitophilus > Sitophilus oryzae. The sequence continues at coordinate 3,608,225 of NW_022147078.1, forward strand.
CACTAAAAACACGGTATGTCTCTAGTGGTAGGAAAAATAATTTTTAGAGGTTACTAGTTTATTTGGTTGCCTGTGATATGCATATACAGGGTGTTTCCTAATGAACCTAAAAAATAAATAAATCGTTAGAAAACGGATTAAGGCGGACTCTTAATAAGTATATTTATTTTTTTCTCGGCAACCGTTTGATGAACAAGAAAAACTCAAAAGATCAATTTTGTTGAAAAAGGATGGCCAGTCAAGAAAAAAAAAATATTTTCTTTAAAAAAGCAGTAGTGTACCATTTATGTTAAGCAAAATATCGATTTTTTTTTTAATTTTTAACACCCTGTAGATCAGAAAGGAAGTACTTTAGACCTAATGGTTATATAAAAATTGTTTTAAGAACACATGAGGAATCACACCACAATTTTTTAGACTAATTAGGAAACACCCTGTATATTGTCAACTTGACAATGATTGTTGGTAAATCAAAAAAATACCTTTTCTGTGAAAAAAGCCCGATTTTCGCAGGAAAAGTTTTGGTTTTTATTGAATTTGGGCCTGCGTCTGCAAATACCGGTATGCTTTTTAATATTCTATCTATCTAAATTTTAAATATCGTAGTCAGAAATAGTTTTATTATTTATTAACTGTAAAAATGGTATATATACTTATAAGTTTTATCAAATATTGTGATTTACTTTCTACCCTGTAGTCAAAATTTATATTTAATAAACTGTAAAATATATATATTCTTATGTTTTATTAAAGTTACTCTGATATACTAATATATCAGTGTAACTTTAAAACTAAATCCTTTGAAATCAAATATAAACATAAAAAATATTTACAGCAGAAAAGGCGAAGGCGCTGGGTTAAACGTAGTCTCTACTAAGAACACGGAGGGGCGCTTTGACCCAAAATTTTATTATTAAGTTTCATATCTATCTTAATAGAAGATTATTTTCTTTTATCTATGGTTATAACCGAATTTTTCAGGAACCGTGTTCCGTAATAAGAAACTTTCAGGAAACCGATAGAAACGGAACATAAAACCATAACCAAGGTAAGCAACGGAATACACCTTTGAATAAGAAGACTAAGGAAGGAGCATAATGGGGATTCATGCATGGTGGGCGGAAAAGCCACCATAAAAGCTCTCTAGGGTGGGGATCCTTGACAGTTCTGTTTGACGATTCATTTGACACATTTGAATTTGGTTTGTAATTTTGTACAGTCTTTACGGAGCTTATTTTATGTTATTTATTATTTATTCTACTACTGATTGTTGTATAAAGGTAGTAAATCTAGATGGAAATTGTGGCAGAACTCAAATTAACAGTGACACTATCGCGATTTATCGAAAAAGACTCTAAAATAGTTGGTTGTGTAGCGTGCGGTAGATCTCGGCAAAAATTGAGTGAAATAATGGAACAACTTATCGCTAGTAAGTGACTATATAATATACATGTTAGCATCAGTAAACAGATCATTTATGAAATTCACTTAAATTAACTAAATTATATATTGCTTGCATTTTAGCTTTTATTTATTACTTGTCAAAGATTAGATGTCAATGAATTTAGATACGTTAATTTGACTTACCTGCTTCAGTAGCGTATCGGATGTTTGTGTTAATAAATACTTATTATAACTTATCTATTTTTATTAGAATTATATATTTTTATAACAATTTTAATAACTACCAACATTTATTCACTACCCCACGTCTACCCTACATCATAGTTTTACATTTTTTAAATAAAATTAGAACGACACTGATAAACCGGAATTTAAGCCGGCCATATTTGAGGCCCATCGCGGTGTACCTAAGATTTTTGATATGCTCCTTCCTTAGTCTTCTTATTCAAAGGAATACACCCTTAATTTTTACCAAATTTTATGTCAATTTTTAGTAAATGACATCTGGAGACTGACCTCACCAAAATTATTATCGATTGTCGATTGTCCCCATACGGTACTTTAACTAAATAATAATGCAAAAATTTTAATAGAAGACCTGATAGCCTCTGAGCAAAAAATAAAATAAAATTACAAAAAAAAAACTTACTCTGAGTTATCCTGTCATACTTGACAGCCACATTCTGACCAGAACGGTCTTCGGCCCGCCATTTCTCAGCACCTTTGGAGAAACTGTTCTCCAGAGTGTACCTAGCGTACGAAGGTGCCGATTGACACTTGGACGAATGTCCGAAACAGAAACAAGGAGTGCATCCAAAGTCGTTCTCGGTATCCAGGTTGAAGAATCCAGGTTTGCAAACGTCACATTGTTTGCCCTCCACATTCTCTTTGCAGAAACACACTCCGTTGTATGGATCGCAGCGGGGTTTGTTTAGTGGTGATCCCGATAGGTCACATTCACAAGATTTGCAACCGGTTTTGGAGAAATCGTAGAAGTTTTCGTCACAACGGTCACATTTTTCGCCTGTGACTCCCGGTTTGCATTGGCATTTGCCTTCAGAGTTGCACTGTTGAAACGCGGCACCTAAAATTGAAATAGTATGAAATAATTAACTTTAAAAACACATCAAAATGTTGATTGTATACAGGGTTGTTCACCACATACGACACGGAGTATTGTAGCTAAACGATTAGATTTTTACAAATTGTAAGTTTTGGGTTCGTTGAAAGATTATTAGAGCTACAATTTAAAAATATTATAGTTTTATTTTTTTAAACGGAACACCCTGTATATTATTCTATTTTTGGATTCTACGATTGAAACAAAGGTAAATTTGATTGAGGTTTATCACACTTAAACCTTACCGTTTTTGAAATATTTTCAATTTTATGAAATTGCAGTAAAAATTTTAAGGCTTCATTTCTCCAAGGGTATGAAAGTTTTTAATACTAAATATTTACTGAAGATTATTTATTGATCAGATATTGTGTTGCAATAATACCAATTTTACTACCTTATACAGAGTGTCCAAATTTTTTTATTAAATAATTATTAGCTTTAAACGGCAATAACTTGTTTAATTTAAATGGAACACCCTATATATTTTACGTGAATCAGATGCACAATGTAATTGTCTATCAAATTATATTACACCATTCTTTACCCATCTCTTCAAGTTTTAGTAGAAAATGCATTTTCTTCTAATTTAGACCTCATTTATCACTATACCCCTGGAATATTGACATTTTAGCTTATTTTTAAAGATGTAACAAATTTTTAAAGATGTAAAAAAATTTCAAAGGGTACAGATAGTAATATTTTAGATATAGTTCGCTTATTTAATTAAAAAAATAAAAAAACTGTTTAAATATGTTTTGTTAAAGAGGACCAATTAATATGATCCCAGTATTCAAACTACATTAATTGACTGTTTACCTTGATTAATAATAATTGCTCCAAATACTAAAAAACTGAATTTTGCGTGTGTATTAGACAGTATGGTAAAAAGTAACACCTTATAAATTTTATTTCATTTTTTGACGAATGCATATTTATAAAAACAGAGACGTTCATTATCATAACTTACTATAATATTGATTTCAGGGCCAAATCCACATTTATTTAGAATATTTTATTAATTTAAAACAATTTAAAGTATGTAATTAACTATTTTTTTTGTGGGAAATAATGGTGGTATATTTAATTGGTATACTCTTTTACAAATATTTAAATAGTTTTTTTGTATGCCAATGGGCTTTACCACCTGTACATTTTGTACATATATGGTGCTATAAAAATCTGAAATGTCAATATTCCATGGGTATAGTGATAAATGAGGTCTAAATTATAAGAAAATCCATTTTCTACGAAAACTTGAAGAGATGGGTAAAAAATGGTATAATACAATTTGATAGACAATTACATTGTGCATCTGATTCGTAAAATATATAGGGTGTTCCATTTAAATTAAACAAGTTATTGCCGTTTAAAGCTAGTAATTATTTAATATACATTTTTGGACACTCTGTATAAGGTAGTAAAATGTTTATTATTGCAACACAATATCTGGTAAATAAATAAACTTCAGTAAATATTTAGTATTAAAAAGTTTCATACCCTTGGAGAAATGAAGCCTTAAAATTTTTACTGCAATTTCATAAAACTGAAAATATTTCAAAAACGGTAAGGGTTAAGTTTGATAAACCTTAATCATATTTACCTTTATTTTAATCGTAGAATCAAAAAATAGAATAATATACAGGGTGTTCCATTTAAAAAAAATACAACTATAATATTTTTTATTTATTTGGGACACTCTGTATCTTGTAAAAATATTTTTAAATTGTAGCTCTAAAATAGTCCTTCAACGAACCCAAAACTTACAATTTGTAAAAATCTAATCGTTTAGCTAGAATCTACAATACTCCGTGGCCTGTATGTGGTGAACAACTCTGTATAGCGCATGGGAGGGATGTGTTTTATTTTGCTACTAAATACCTGTTTTGTCACAATCGCAAGGTGTACAGTATCCATCTTCTCTCATGTAGTAGTTTGGCCTGCATCGTTCACAATTAGGTCCGTCTCTGTTGTCAGCGCAGTCCAGACAGTGTCCACCATGTCCAGTTAGTTCGTAGAGTTTGGCATCGAACATGCAACGATTGGAGTAGCCGTTACAATTACATTCTGTAAAAGAAAAACTAGTGTCAGTAATTTATAGGTCACTATTCAAAAAAGAGGTACCTTTACTTTTAACAGCAAATAAATTAAAAAGGAAAGAAAAATATGTGTGTCTATTTAAAAAAAATAAAAAACCAGACAAGACAGAAACGGTATTACTTGTTAAATTTCATAGTTCTAGCTAGTAGTGGGAACTATCGAATGAATACTATCGAAACATTCGATAGTTGCAATTCATTCGAATAATTCGATAGCTAGTAAAAAAACATTCGTTGAAAACTATTCGAATAAAAATTATCGAATAGATGCGTCATCTGCCTTGAAATATTGTATTCTAGTAATTCGGCAGCAAAAACCATTCATTTATAAAATTCATTCATTTATCAAATTCATTTATTCGTCAGGATCGATTATAATAAAATATTAACTGGATTTTAGTTGTCGCTCGGCGACGTAGATTTCTTTCGAAAGAAGCCGGCATCTTTGATTTTTTGCGGAGTCATATAAAGATAAGGACACATTATTTTTTTTATTGAGGTGCTAGTATTTACACAGAAAATACATTATGAAGGGCGCTGTTGCCATATATTGGTATTAGTTGATATTAGCAAAGAATATTATTGTTTGGCTTTAGTTAGTTAGGGATAGTATGTCTATATATTTTGCATTTTTTTTATTAATATTCTGTTGTTAGGTTAGGTTAGATAATAAAATATTTTGGATGTAGGGAAATGATTTTTAATGTTTTTAAACAAAGACTGGTTTAATAAAAATAATAATAACAGTAATAATTTGTTATACCTATTAACAACAAAATTTAAAATAATTTAATATAAACATTTTTTTACGTAGTAGCAAAATATAAACAACAAATTAGATGTCAAAATTATTTATATTAGATCATATTTAAAAATAATATATCTTTAATTTTTGGCATCGTTGGTTTATTAAATAATAATAATTACAGAGCTAATTTGTTATATTAACAACAAACTTTAAAATCATGAAATATAAACATTTATTAATTTTCTAAGCATGCAGTGTAATGGAAGGAAAATATAAATGAAAAATTAGAAATCAAAAATATTTATATTAGGTACTTTATATTATTATTTAAAAATAATATTTACTTTTACTGGCATTTACTTTAAAAAATAAATGAAATATTTCTTCGCAGAAAACTACATGTAAGAGAATTAGCATAAACAAAATATGTACAAACATCGTTAACTTTTTTTTTAAATTGGCACGTGTAAAACTTCAAGTTCATCTCATTTCTCTTAAAAATTGCTACTTCTCAAAATTTCCCATTAAAAGATAGACCATATATACCATATAAAATAAAATAATTGAAAGATCGGGCTACGGAAAATCACACAAATTTTCGGAAAAATTTTGACACCTGCACACGCACACAATCATCAATTAAAAAAACTACTATTTTAGTATTTTAAATATTTTAATAAACGCAAAAATAGCACAGTATTTATAAGGTGAAGTTATAAAAATTTGAAGAACTAATAATGCCAGTGACGCACACAAAAATCAAACGAATACTAAATTTCATTTTTCATTTATCAAAAGCATTCGATAGTCGTGGCTCAACGATATCCATTTAGTCGCACGGCGAGGTTGTCACAAATGCTTTAGTATACAAATGAATGAATGATTTTATTCGAATAAAACCATTCGATAGTTGAAATCATTCATTCAGTAACCATTCGATAGTCTAATTCATTCGATAGTTCCCATCGCTAGTTCTAGCTCAACGGAAAATATCCTATAAATTTTGATTCCCTTGAGAGGTTCGAAATACACGTTTCTTGTGGCACATACGGCCATATCTTTTTTTATGTTAACTTGGTAGTTTCATTTTTTCACAGCTTCTAGACACTGTAGTACATACAGGGCCCGGCAAAAAACTTGGGAATTTTGTTTAAGTGTAAATCTAAAGGATGTTCTAGGATGTAGTTCAGGAAAATATTTTAACTTCTATAGGGTGGCTCAAAAAAGTGTGAGTGGATCGGGATAGTTTTTTTTAAATGGAACAGTTACTAAAAATACAAGAACTGTCTTAAATCAAAAGTATTTTATGTAATTACTTTAGATGCTCTGTACTTACTTTGCTATAAATATGGTAATCGTAAATTATACAGGATGTTCATCTTTCAGTTCACAGGATCTTCGTTTTTTTTTACATGGAACACCCTGTATATTAATTTTTCAATAGATGGAGAATTAAAAAATAACCATTTTTTTGTATTTAGAGTACTTCAAAATTTTGAACGGTTTCGCAGATATTCGCAGTTTTATATTTCATATGGCATTTTCCATAGTAAATTTTTATGAAAGCGACCCAATGATTTTTCTCTCGTATTTTACCGAAAGAGCCGTATGAAATAATACTGCCTGTATCTGCGAAACCATTAAAAATTTAGAAATACTTTAAATACAAAAATGCTCATTTTTTAATTATCTATCTAATAAAAAAATAATATACAGGGTGTTCCATTTAAAAAAAAACAAAGAAAAATTATTTTATATTTTAAAAAATTTGGCGTAGAATTTTGAACATCCTCTATGATTTAAGATTACGATATTTAGCAAAGTAAGTATAGACCATCTAAAGTAAATACCTAAAATAGTTTTGATTTGAGGACAGTTCTTGTATTTGTAATATTTTTTTAATGAAGGTTTGAAAAATAGATATTTTTTATTTATTTATTAATATCTCTGAAACTATCGAATTATATTTATCCATATCTTAGCATTATGTGAAGTGATCTGAAAAGAAGCCTAAAATGCAATGACATACAGGGTGTTCCGTTTAAAAAAAATCATTCCGAACCAGTCACACTTTTTTGAGCCACCTTATAGAAGTTAAAATATTTTTCTGAAATACATCTTTGTACATACTTTAGGTTTACACTTAAACAAAATTCTCAAGTTTTTTTTATTTTAGGATCTACAAATGCCCGACGCACTATTGCCGGATACCCTGTACACCCTGTACATATAAGTAGTACTTAAGAAATAGATACTTATCACTACAAAGCTTTTTGACATTTTTAAAGTAAATTAAAACACACATTTAAAATAATAATAATAAATCACCTACCGGTACCGGTATACCAAGGTACCATTCCGTCCCACGTCAAACTCTCAACGAAAACACACCGAAAACCAACCAACAACACAAATAAAAAACGCATAATTCAGTAGTACTACTACCACCGTTTTTATTTCAAACAAGATTAATCTATATTTTAAACGCCGTCACACTAAAGCAGTACCCGCAGTTTTAAACAAAAGAGCGCACCAGACAATATTCTTTACGAAAGTTTTGTTGGAACCCTACGGGTACTTCCTACGCCAACGCTAAAGAAAGGTACCAGTTCCTCATTACCATGTCTCTTGGTACCGCCTCGGTCGGTGATATATGGGCTTAATTTTGATAAAAGAGATCCCGAAGAGTTTCGGGTATACGTTTTGTGTTTCATTAATGTGGGTGTTTGTTTTTGTCGTACCATATAGTTATATATTATAGGTACACCTCTGAATATGAATACTATTTTTTAGGGTTCCGGACCAAAGGTTAAAAACGGGAACCCTATTACTAAGACTTCGCTGTCCGTCCGTCTGTCAGAAAGGTCTATCTTATTAACCGTTATAGCTAGACAGTTGAAATTTTTACAGATAATGTATCTATTTTGCCGCTATAAGAACAAATACTAAAAACGGAATCAAATAAATGTTTATAAATAAAAAAGTACTTTCACTAAACATTATCTTTTAAGTAAGAATTTTACATAGAATCCAATCGGTTTCAAGTCCTCGGTGGCTGCGTGATTTAAAGCGTTAGTGCTTTGTCAGATATTTTTCCATAAAACAGCTTATTCACTTGCCATAGAGTTATTTATTTTCTGTTTTGGGACTCTGTGTAAAAGTAGCGTGCTGCAAGCCCCAACAAAAACTTCAAAGTGTGTTTAATAAATGTCTTAAAATTCAATTTGCCCGTTGATCTAGTTTGATCGATATCCTGAGGTGAGGAGCCCTTCGAACTCCATAAATCACGTTGATTTCAGGGGAAAATTGGACCAATTCACTCTGAACATGCTACTCCGATTTAGTTATTTATTTTTGCCTGTCTAAGAGTTCGATGACAGCTACGTAAATATAGACTATAAATATTCATAGCTGTCGTATTTACATCTTTTTTTAAATAGATGAGCTTCAATCAGAATTTCGAAATTATTGAATAAATTAGTGGTTTCAATTATACCGTGCTGGCAACTGTTACTTTTGGGTCGGCATTTACATGTGTGGAAGTAAATCGCATGGGGATCTTATTAAGTCGGAGTGGGGATCCGTTTTAAAAATTAAAAGAAAATCTACTTCCTGGAGACCTGTACGTCACAAAACCCAAAATATCTTTTAGCTAGAACCATTGACTGAAAGAAATGGGAAGATGCGCAATCTAATGGGCGAATTCGTGAAAAAGCTGATTTGATTTACCCTTATGTCTCAAGTGCTGTACGATAGAGCCACCACCCGTTCTACGGCCAACGCATAAAACACTTAATTTCTCCAATTCGGCCAGTGAAGGCATATCGAAGACGGTGTCTATCTGAAAGCGACGGTGTTGCCATATTAAAATGTGTAATACCTGTAATACATTTGACGAAAATATCTTTGGATAAAAAATCCGCGTTTATATATCGAAAATTTATTCGTGGTAAACATAGAATAAACAACAAAAATAAAAGTTCTTTTATAGATACTGAGTATGTCGTATGATCGAAAAAAGTCGTTTAGTTGGCTTGAAAATAACGATTATTGACATTTACCACAATATTTTACATATGAAATAACAGGGATCTTCATTTCCAAGCCAACTCTGACGCCGTTCTTTGTTTAATCATATAATATTATATTAAATGATAGAAAATCCGTATTATTTACATACCGTACCCAAAAACCGTAAATCTACGGATTAATCCGTAGTTCTGACAACACTGTCTCCGGCAATCACTGATTCTGTCGACTGAAAGCAGAACTACGGTACAGTATTCTTTATCCGCTGCGCTGTAAACGAATCAGCGCGCAACGGCGCAGAGCTAAACTAAATGTCAGACACCTTGACGGTAACGTCAGCTTTTAGGTCGGACACTTTTTGCCACGAAATTGCCTATAAGGTCGAGCACTTCCTTATTTCTTCAATCAACGTTAGAACTCTGTCAGACTCATGGTCACCATTTCTGTTATTAAAAATAGGATCACCGATTAAGAATTGAGATTATTCTTACCTTTGCACTCGTGAGCATCCTGAGCATTAGCCCTTCCCCAAGGAGCGTCGTTGTAAAAAGGTAAACACTCTCCACAGTCTGGTCCTGCGGTGTTGTGCTCGCAGCGACACACCCTGCTGAGAGTACGGTTGGGACCGGTACTAGCTACGCATTCGGTAGCGTGTCCGTTGCACTTGCAACGGGCACCTACGGATAAGTCACCGATGGCGTAGAAGTACGATCTGAGTACCTGTGGATCGCCGAATACTTCATCTCCGAAGGTGTTGATGCGATCCAGGGTGATCATGATTTCCGTTGCTGTAACCCATTCCTGAAAAAAAGTCAAGAAAAATTAATTCAAAACTTTAATTTGAAGAATGTCTTACACAAAAATTTAGACAGTTTTTTTCATTATAATGTTTCATTACTTATTAAGTTGTTTGGTTCTAGTGATTATCGTACTTTTGGCTCACCCTGTAGGTTGTTTGACTCGCAGCCATTAAGCTAAGTACCGCTGATATAGTTATCGGACAGTATTCTTATTTGGACTATGAAACTATGAACCCTTCCCGGACACAAACGGTACATTGTGAGACAGGAAATTGTAGAGTGAAACAAGCCCTATAACATAGGATACAACATTTTAATGAACAGTGCTTTCCATAAAATCAATAAAATGAAAAATATACGAAATAATATATATCTACTGATTTCTTTCGAAAATCGACAACTATGAAATTATGAACCCTTCCCGGACACAAACGGTACATTGCGAGACAGGAAATTGTAGAGAGAAACAAGCCCTGTAACATAGGATACAACATTTTAATGAACAGTGCTTTCCATAAAATCAATAAAATGAAAAATATACGAAATAATATACATGTACAGATTTCTTTCGAAAATCGACAAATATGAAACTATGAACCCTTCCCGGACACAAACGGTACATTGTGAGACAGGAAATTGTAGAGAGAAACAAGCCCTGTAACATAGGATACAACATTTTAATGAACAGTGCTTTCCATAAAATCAATAAAATGAAAAATATACGAAATAATATACATGTACTGATTTCTTTCGAAAATCGACAACTATGAAACTATGAACCCTCCCCAGACACAAACGGTATATTGTGAGACAGGAAATTGTAGAGAGAAACAAGCCCTGTAACATAGGATACAACATTTTAATGAACAGTGCTGTCCATAAAATCAATAAAATGAAAAATATACGAAATAATATACATGTACTGATTTCTTTGGAAAATCGACAATATGAAACTATGAACCCTTCCCGGACACAAACGGTACATTGTGAGACAGGAAATTGTAGAGAGAAACAAGCCCTGTAACATAGGATACAACATTTGAATGAACAGTGCTTTCCATAAAATCAATAAAATGAAAAAATATACGAAATAATATACATGTACTGATTTCTTTGAAAAATCGACAAATATGAAACTATGAACCCTTCCCGGACACAAACGGTACATTGCGACACAGAAAATTGTAGAGAGAAACAAGCCCTATAACATAGGATACAACATTTTAATGAGCAGTGCTTTCCATAATAAAAAAAATTCCCATATGTTGCATACTTAGTGGACCACACTGTATGTATATTATCTACAGAAAAAATAAAACAAACAGAATAGCCAAACAAAGAGTTTTTTTCTAAAAGATAAGCTATATTAGTTCTTTAGAACTTACATACAAAGCATTTCGTGTAAAACAAATAAAAAAAATTGTACTAAGTAAAAATATTTTTAGTCCACTATGTAAGCGTTCTCGTGCCTGCACCAACTAACCGCCAGCTCTATCATAAATTTCAGCGCTTTCGAAACACCCGAACGCATTTTCCCGCGTTTTTCCAGCAGACAGAGTTTACTTTTCCAATTTTCACCTTCCATTTGCACCGAGAACATCTCACCTGCTCACCTTTATAAAATTTTCCACCATGTCTGACCACCACCGAAAATTCACCCTACCTAGCCGGCCGTCACTCATTCATCTCAGACCTTTCATCACTCAAAATTTCAAGAAAATGGACGAAGAAGACAACCAGTTTGTCGTGGACGACGTTACCAAAATCGTGAAGGATACCATCGAAGCGCAACTCACAGGAGCGATCTACCAGCAGGAAAAAGTCAATCAGTGGAGCGCTACAGTTTCAGAGCAGTGTCTAAGCGCTTTGAGCAAGCTCAAGAAAAACTTCAAGTATGTGGTAACGTGTTCTATCATGCAAAAGACGGGAGCAGGCTTACACACTGCCAGTTCGTGCTATTGGGATAGTGCCACTGATGGTACTTGTACTGTGAGATGGGAGAATAAGACAATGTATTGTGTGGTAACGGTGTTTGGACTGTCTATTTGAAAAATTGCGGGACCTCCGACTGAAAAACGTATTTTTATTTGTATTTTTTAAATTAAATATAGTAGCTTCAATATAATGTAGTGGTCCTTTTTATTTGTAAACTTCCATAATAACCCCAGACACTCAAATTTTAAAGAAAATAAAGATAACCAGTATTTTGTAGATGACGTTACCAAAATTGTAAAAGATACCATCGAAGCGCAGCTCACAGGAGCAATCTACCAGCAGGAAAAAGTCAATCAGTGGAGCGCTACAGTTTCGGAGCAATGTCTAAGCGCTTTGAGCAAGCTCAAGAAGAACTTCAAGTACGTGGTGACGTGTTCTATCATGCAGAAGATGGGGGCAGGCTTGCACACTGCCAGTTCGTGCTATTGGGATAGTGCCACCGATGGCACTTGTACTGTGAGATGGGAGAACAAGACAATGTATTGTGTGGTAACGGTTGTGGACTGTCTATTTGAAAAATTGCAGGACCTCTGACTGAAAAACGTATTTTTATTTGTATTTTTTAAATTAAATATAGTAGCTTCAATATAATGTAGTAGTCCTTTTTATTTGTAAACTTCCATAATAACCCCAGACACTCAAATTTTAAAGAAAATAAAGATAACCAGTATTTCGTAGATGACGTTATATTATCCACCCTGTAGACAGAGCATTAATATTTGCTTTATCTCTCGAAGAACGAAACTTACTTGCAAGTCTGGACTGGCATCAAAATTGTAGGCCGACGGTCTTCCCTCCAACGTTCCAAAAGCGACGTTGCCGCCACGTAGCGGCGAAATGTCGGAATACTCTGACGTACAAAAAGCACGATCCTCATCGATTCTGCCCGAGTACAGTTGGTGCTGATCGGGTAATCCGTATGTGTCTCGACAGGTGGCGCTAGCAGAAACATAGTTCAATTGAATATTGAGATACCAGGGCAACATCAAAAGTTAATAAAAGACCGCAGTGTCAAATTCAACGAGCGTAACCATATTTTCTCTATATATATAATTACACTGTATGACTTTTTAAATTTTTTTGTATTATTTGGAACGTCTCAATTTTTTAAAAAAATATTTGCGGCGTTTGAAAAAAAAAGCATGTTCTATTCGGCGTAAAAATGACTTTTTGTGCATCGGCTGTAATGTCAAACATATAGCCTCGTAAAAGTATAATTTTTACTCCCAATAAAACAATATACTATTTTTTGTCTTCTAATGTAAATTCCTATTACAAACCTGTAATACTGAAAAGGAATCCAAGGTCCATCAGCTGTAGTCTTCTTAGATATGGAAAAACTCTCAGGTCTGGGAGAAAAGAACCATAGCCGAATATACGTGATATCAAACGCCTTACCTATAAACAGTTTTAGCAACAAGTTTAGATTGAAAAGCCCGTAAAAATTTTAGGTCGCGACCGTTATACGCGATCTGGCGCTGCTATAGCGGTCGCTAAGAACAACGGCAAACAAAAACAGAAATAATTTTCTCTTGTCAAAGTCAGAATCTTCAAAAATCATAATATCGTAATAATCTTTCAAAATCTAAACAGCTCTCATTAAAGAAATTCCGAAAAGTGTTTATAGCGTCCACTTTCAAAGTAATTATAGCTATCTTGTGAGTTTAATTCAAGTTTTATTTACTCCAACCGGTAATAATTGTGAAAAAGTGGCATTAAAAACATAAAAAGCTGTGCTGTTAACTGTGAACTGCAAAAACCATCGTGGATCGTGGCATAACGTCGGTTTTCAATGTTTCATAGGTATTTCATACATGCGTCCTTATATAAAATAAAGTTTCTTGCATGCAACACACTGTATTTTATTTATAAAATTAAACGAAAATAATAATAAATTTGAATAAACAATATTTGGCGATGTAATTCCGGAAAAAGCCGAACCGCTCGGAAATTTTCAAAAGTTTTGGGTCGCGACCGTTGCAAGAATAGAGCCAAATAGTGTTTACATTGTCCTTATGGGCACTTTCCAATCTAAACTTGTTTCATTTATCTATGCAAACAATACAACCCATAAACAACGTCAAAATAACAAGATTTTTAACTTAAAATAACTTACCAAACTTCAACGTCAAATTGACTTGAGTGACACCCTCCAAAAGTGTTTCGGACTGCCACCAGGTGGGATTATCGGTGTTGTGGAAGTCGGTAAGGTAGCGAGCGTCGTGCTGACCGGGGTAGCAGATCTCGCAGGATTTTCTGATCCCTGTTACTCCAGTCTGGATACAGTATTCCTGGTCTCCTAACTCTCCGCAGGTGTTGGTGGCTTCTATGGGCATGCTGAAGGCGGCGTTCTCGAATTCTGGAATACATCTCTGGAAAAAGAATATTGGTATGAGCACTTCCAGATGTTCTTGTCGGTAGAAATGGGGGATATATTGGCACTTCTATATTTACAGAACCGACACATGCAAGAGAGTATTTAAGTTTTCAGTCAAAGCGTTATCAAGCAACCAACTCAGCGAAAATTTTTCACTCATCATTTCTCAGCATTATTTCCCACGATTTTCGACCGAGATCTACCGCACGCTACAAAACCAACTATTTTGTGTGTAATTTTTACGTAAAAATAAAATTTATTTTTCATATCATTATAGGTCCGATTCTGCTTTGTTTCGTAGCTACAGGGTGTTAAATTTTTAATATTTTTTCGATTTATTATAATTTTCTTCCAAGTACTTTTAGTGTTTCAATTGAAATTTTGAGAGTAAAACTTACTAAAATGCGACGTATTTTAAAGCTAAAAAAGTATCGACATATTCACCAGGGACGTACATATGGGTTTTCACTGAAATCTTTTTCTAAAAAAAGCATGTATGCTACTGACTTTTTTTCATCTGTTTATTTTGTCGATTTCGGCTTCCTTGATGAGATAAACGCAATTTTATTAATTTGCCTTGATCCAAGTCTAATAGCAACCTTTAAAAAATTGCGAAATTAGTACTCATTGATTTCTCATCAAGAAATATAAAAAAAAATCCTATAAACATGGGCATGGAAATGTATAGTTTTAGAGTTACAGGATGTTAAAACTTTTTAAAATTAGTTTTTTTGTAATCATCTTAAATACCATTATTTTTTTATTTGAAATTGCTGTAGGTTGGAGTAATAATAATAATAACTAAGAGTATTAATATTTAATAATAAATTAGGTAAAATATATAATTTGTTAATTTTATTTTAATTTTATTAATCGTGATTAATAAAATTGCATTTATTTCATCAAGGAGGCCGAATTCGACAAAATATCAAGAGATAACTTTTAAATATTATAAAAAAAAAGTCAGTGGCACATATGTTTTTTTTTAAATATTGCAATTTACTTATTATTATTGCAACCCATATGCACGTCCCAGACGAATTTATCGACATTTTTTTAGCACTTATAGTAACTTTTACCCTCAAAATTACATTTGAATCATTAAAAGTACTTGGAAGAAAATTATAATAAATTGAAAGATTATTAAGATTTTAAGACCCTGTAGCTACGAAACAAAGCAGAATCGGACCTATGTTGATATGAAAAATAAATCTTAAATTTATGTCAGGAATCTCACACAAGAGATGGCACATGTTTTTTGAAACACCCTGTGGCATTGACTTAAATATAATTAAGTAGTGAAAATACAAATTTCAAAACCTTACCTGTTTTCCCGAACTAATAGCAAACAAGATAAAACAAAAATTAAGATTTACACGTAGATTTTATTAGTAGAACCTTGATTTTTTTCTAAAATATGATTTAATGTGTTTGTGATAATGTTTAGACCTCGGTTTAGTTATAGCAAAATAAGTAAATACCTCAGAGTAAGATAGAATTTAGTATAAGTGGGAGGGGGGTTAATCTCTGCGACCTTAGAGATCTATTGTGTCCCCCTTTCTTGAGTTATAACTCATCATACAGTCCCAGAACTTCCTACAGAGACGCGTGTCCTTCACAGTCGAGGAGCTACGACCCAGGCCGGGTAGACGAAACGGTAGCTTGTGTCGCCTGTTGGGTTTAGAGGTAGGAGGTAGGCTCCCGACCCTTGGAGGAGGTGGTAGCTTGTATGCCACTTGCGGAGGATGGTCTCACGCAAGTGTCAGCCACCTCTCCTGTAGTTCTCTTTGGGTTTGGCCCTGGAACCTTCATTGTTACTGTTCCCAGTGTCGCTAGGGGGTTTCCCCACAACTTCACCGGTGATGTTTTTATTACTATTATTACCAGATCTCATAGTGTTCCCATGAGTCGCTAGGGACAGTCGGTCCACTTCTACAGAGCCCCGCATGAAGAAGTAAGGGGTAAAATACAATGGGGTGCCCCCCGGTGCCCCAAGGTTGAGGCTGTCCGTAGCCCCGCCCGGTATCGTTATATGTCTTGGTGCAATTCCCTGGCCACGACACTACAGTCAGGGACAAGACGATGAGTGAGATGCTTCTTTGACCAAGCCAAGTGCTAGGGGGGATTCCACCCAGAACCTGACCAGGAGCTTCCCCACCAACGACAAGGTCTTGCATCTCCTAGGGGAAGTCAGGTAACTACTATTACAGTTTCTCTTTGGAATTTTTTTTTGAATAACTTGTATTTTATTGAATAATATTACTAAATTTTCGGATAATAGTGGGAAAAAAGCATATTCAAATCAAGGAAGAAGTACCAGGTATTAAAATATACAGGGTGAGTCCTAAATAAGTGCAACTTTTTTGGATTTTTTAAAATTTTTAATTAAAAATAAACTTCATTTCTTGACAATATGGCAACATAGGTAGTAGATTAAATTTACAAGAAAGAAAACCACCCAGAAATGATCCAGTGGTTCTCGAAATTTTTGTTTTTTATTTAGGAATATTTTTCTAAAAAAAACATGTACGCCACTGATTTTTTTTCTCTTGTTAGCGAAATAGTGTAAGCAGTTTAATGCCGATTAAAAGTTGTCTCTTGATATTTTGTCGATTTCGGCCTCCTTGATGAGATGAACGCAATTTTATTAATTTGCCTTGGTCCAAATCTAATAGCAACCTTTAAAAAATTTGAATATCATTAACTTGCAAAAGTATTAATAAAGTCTCATTGATTCCTCATCAAAAAATATGAAAAAAGTTCATATAAACATGGGTATGGAATTAGTTTTAGAATTACAGGATGTTAAAACTTTTTAAAATTACTTTTTGTGTAATTATCTTAAATACCATTATTTTTATTTATAATTGCTGTAAGTTAAACTAATAGTAATAATAACTAATATTAATGATAATTAATAATAAATTAGGTAAAATATATAATTTATTAATTTTATTTATATTTTAATTTTATTGTGATTAATAAAATTGCGTTTATCTCATCAAGGAGGCTGAATTCGACAAAATATCAAGAGATAACTTTTAATTGGCATTAAACGACCTACACAATTTTGATATCAAAAGAAAAAAGTCACTGGCGCACATGGCTTTTTTCTGTATTAGATTCTAGTGATAACCCATATGCGCGCCCCTGATGAATTTATCGAGATGAATTTTTTGAGACATCCTGTATAGAGCACATAAGACATCAACTGTCAAAACGATTGGTCTCAATCATTCCACAGTAGTTCCATCAGTACCACAAGATTGACAATAAAGCTCTCACTTCACCTCAACGTAGGCATTATCGACTTCTGGGTAAGCTATAGTAAATAATTTAATAAAAAAAACACTTGTTCATATTCTACATTTTTTTATACACGGTTTTTACTTCTGTATAAATTAATTCTTTAGGTACGGCCCTGTATGGAAAGTACAGTATATTTCTGTACAGAAAGCGGCGTTCTGTTCTTTCCAGAGCGGGATTTATTGGCTTTAAACAATAACATCTGTATTTACAGTAAGTGAGAATTTTTATAAGCGATGAAGTCATCCAGAAGATTTATATTTATCAGCGGCATGTGTGTTGTGTGTAGTTTCCTTATTTCGTTTGTTATCGCACAATATACACCATTGCTTTATTTTTGCTCCATTTTTATTAACAAGATTAAGATTTTAAATAAAACGAAAACGAGTAAATCATTGATTGCAAGGACTCAGATTTATTGAAAATGTCGTTTTCTGACAAAACGGGATTAATGTTTTCAATTACACTCTTTTTGATATAACACTTTTTTTGGTAGCGCACATAAGAATATTTTATATCAAAACATGACCAAAAATATAGACTGGCCAGCAAGAAAACTGGATACCTTGAAATTTTCATGTATTTTTCTTTATTTTTATATGTAAGTTCAATGCCGGGTGCGTCTCAAAAGTAGCTCACCCCCTATAACTCTTTTAATTTTTCAGATAAAAAACGACATTTGTTATGTTAGTATATGACATATGACATGGTGAACTTCTAAAAGAGGAAGAGCAAATCAGAAATCGCTGGAAAGAGCATTACAGCCATATCCTTAACCAAGACAATATCCCCAATATGCAAGCACTAAACACAATACCTCAGTATAACAGCCTCCATGCATTAGACTTCCCAATAACAGAACAGGAAATAAAGGCCTCCATAAAACAACTTAAAAATAACAAATCGGCTGGCTGTGACGCGATTCCAGCGGAAATCTATAAGTGTACAAGCAAAAAACTTATTGGTCATCTTAAGGCTCTCTTCGATGTCATATGGGAAAGTGGAGAGGTACCTCAGGACTTTCGCAACGCGAATATAGTAAATATATTTAAGAACAAATGAAGTGCATCAGATTGCGGAAACTACCGAGGAATTTCACTACTGGTTATCGGAGGTAAAGTTCTCGCAAAAATCATGTCAAACCGCCTTCACCCACATATAGAAAAAATCCTCCCAGAATCGCAAACGGGCTTTGGCACAACCGCGGTACAGTTGATTCCATATTCTCCGTCCGCCAACTCCAGGAAAAAGTAAAGGAACAGCAGAGTAAACTTTATGTTGCATTCATCGACCTAACGAAAGCCTTCGACTCTGTAAACAGAGATGCACTTTGGGCAATTGTGCAAAAGTTCGGAGTGCCCAACAAATTTCTTAATGTGTGTAATGTAAAAGCCTCCATAACAACAAGTCGAGAGTGTCACATCATGGATCGCTGAGCGATCCCTTCCTGACAAATACAGGAGTTAGGCAGGGATGTGTCCTAGCTCCTCTCCTATTCAACATATTCATGGCAGCACTCTCTATTATAGTGGATAGCAAACTGCAGGAAAGAGGAATGGGTGTTAGATACAGGTATGACGACGGTCTGTTCATCATAAAAAGACTCAGGGCAAAAACACGAATAAAATTCAGCACAGAATCAGCAGCGCCTCAAGAGCATTTTGGAAATTAAAAGACAGGGTTTTCTACAATCATGACAGATAACATCACGTATCGGGCTTTTCAGTCACAGAAAAGCTCATGACAGGAAACGCCCTGCGTAACCATCTTTTGATGCGTGTCAAATACTCGTTAGCGTGTAATGGCAGTAGTACTCTGGTAGTAGTAGTATATGACATCAATTAGAATAGATTGACGTATTCAATTGTTTTTATCACTTTCTGCTTCACCAGAAATGACTACAATTTTTGATTTTAGAGGGTGCCATTTAACCCTCGGTATATTTCCACCTGGATTTCTACTTTTGATAGAAAATGACACTCTAAATAGAATGACATATATGTCAACTTTTGGCATTTTCGCATATAGTTTATTTCTGGTTTATTTGAAATTGTAACATGCAGTTCATAACAACAACTTGACTCGAAATACCAAGTGTGTGGTACTGAATTATCACAGGGTGTTTTAAACTTTCGCCGAAATAACAGCATTTTATTTTTCCTTGTGTAATATTATAGACAGATGAGGACTTCAATTTTCAATTTTAAAATGGGCTAAAAGGTAAATAGCTTGCTTATTGTGAGACCCTGTCTTAAGTATAAAACAAAATAGAAAAAAAAGAAAAAAAGGAAATATTGTTATTAATATAGTTCGAGTAAAAAAGGCTGAACCCGCTTATAAAACATAAATTTAAATATAGCATTTCTGTAGAAAATGCTATGCAAGCATTAAGAATGCGCCAGGAAATAGTTCGACAGGGTTAAAGACCTTGTAAAAGAGTCTATTTCTTACCCTAGAAATGTTCAATTTCGTATTTACTTATTCTGAAATATCGTAGTATTGATTAGATCAAACAGTTGTGGAAAGAGGTCTTTTTTGTCAATCTTATGCTACGGAAAACTTATTGATCGAATGATTTAGAATCTAGAATGATTGAAATCAATATATCATACCTAAAGATCATTTATTTTCTTTTATCTATGCCTAAAGATCACCGTAAAAAAACATAATCATTACGTGTCACTAATACTCTTTAAACGTCACGAAAAAAAATGTCGGCAAGATGATTATAAGAGCCTTCATAATCTTTATTCTCATTTTCTCTACCTCTGTATATTTGGGAAACATACAACATTTTTTTTTAACTCACTCTGTATACCATACCAACTAACATTGACAATTTTGGTAGGCTGAATTTTGCTTGAGAATACTTATAATAAGATTTAGTCAAATTTTACAAATTCATAGCTGCACTACAATTTATTAGGAAGAATAAGTTAAGTTTTTGGTAAACAACTACTATTTTTTTGTTTAATTTCACTGGCTAGAACTCTTGCAAAAATAAGCAAAATAAAACACTTGAAGACTAGTTTTAATCATCTGCTGGTGATACTAACATGGACAGAAAAACGCGCGTCCAGTGCAAAAGTAAAGCGTTTTGGTGTATTGTGATAAATTAGTGTTTTATTTTGCTGTTGCAACGCCAAAAATTCTAAAGTCAAATTGTATTATTTTACTAGAAATCTTGTTAGTTTAAGAAAAAATTAAGGTTCAATTTTCAATCCAAACATTATTTTTTTGAGTGTATCATTCAGTTCTGTAGATTTTAAGTTTTAGTTATTTTAAGTGCTTCAAGAGGTCTAAAATTGAAGTAGTATATTATGTAAACGCTTGTAATTTTGAAAGCCTGTTCTGTAAATGAAGCAGTACCACCGCAGTACCTACCTGAGGCCTATTGAAATTGTCGTAACAACGGGTCCCTTTATTTCGACCAATGACCGGAGTATGACCAGGATCGAAAGCCAACTGACCCACACTTTCTTCGATGAGAAGGACCAAAGAAAACCACTTAAAAAACCCCATTTTCTCTTAAACCAAAATTCCTCACAGTTAGGGTAGTGTTAAAATATATTTATTTAAAAAAAAATCGCGCACTAAGAATTTTTGTAACACAAATTTACACTAAAAAAACATTACGCACTGATAGAAAAAATTAGTTTTTCCATGATTTAAAGATGATTGTGTTGGTTTCCCCCTGTTTATTTTTCGGAAAATATGCGAGATAGTACTACTGAAATAACGCACGGCGCGGTTTTAGGCCGCGGTACCACCAACAACTGAAAACGGTCGTGGAGTCGCACGGAGAACATTTCTGTTTAGATTTGTGAGGCTTTTGACGTCGTACAGGGTCGTACTCCGCTCAAAATATTACCACATATCTTGAAAGTAAAATGTTACTCTGTTTTCATTATTTTGTATTCGTTAGTTTCACCTTAAAATTATAATAATATGTAATACGTGGTATTACAAAGCAATGATTGATTTTTAGGTGGCAATGTAGAATGTAGAATGAGTAAGAGGGGTCTATAACCCATCATACCCCTGTTGTAGAAGGGACAGAGTATTTCCCATCCTCCTCTGACAACAGTTCTTCCTCCGAGGGTACACACCCATGGTACAAAGAATACAAGGTATGATCGATAGCGGCTCCAATTTCGTTCAGTTCGCGCATACCACCTGTGACGTCACTAGGAAAATAATGAATAAATAAAAAATAAAGAAAGTTGACAGGAGATCTGCATTTTTGAGGTTATGGTTAAGAATTGTTTATTTTTAAGACGTTCGTTTAATTTAATAATTACTAAAACCAGCAGTTCCAAAAATATATTTAAAAATAATAATTATCTATTAACATGGATTTGGACGATAATAGGTAAAAATACTAAATTTATTTCTATATTCGGTATAAAATTGTTTATTAGGTTTTTATTTTGCGATGTTTATGGTAAATAATTTTCACTTTTATTGCCTCTGAATTCACATGAGGACAGAGATGAGGATATCTATGGAAAAGTAACCACAAGAGGAATTGTTACATCATTTAAAAAATGTTGGGAAGTTTATTGTTTCCCATCGAAAAGTAGAAAATGCCAATGCAGATGAACGTATTGTAATTGTGATAGAAGTAATTCCAAGGGTGAAGTTTATTATAATTAGTGGAAGTAATACCAAGGGTGCAGTTTATTATAATTAGTGACCTGTGCTTCTTTTTATATGTAGATGTTTCTGGTTTTGAGAATAAATCGGTTGAACGACGCCCAAAATTTAAAGGAAGTATTTGCATACCCAGAATATGCCCATCAAGGGTTATATAGCTCAAATTTCCTTTAATGGTAGGCAATTATTCAATGCAAATTAACTTTTTAAGTGACTGAAATATTAAATAGTTTACAATATGGTATATCACTAAAAATATATTACTTTTAGGTACAATTAGGGCCCGATACATTTCAAAAAGTACAATATTATTTTATATTAAATGAGGTATTGTACTAACAATCAATTTATATTAATAACGGAGATTAAAAAATAACAGAATAAATAGTTCTTTTTACTACAAAAATAAACTATAGAATACAACAGTATTTAAAAAAATAAATAAAAATTGATGTTCCGGCCGAGATTCGAACTCCGGTCTCTCGCTTCCTAGCCCGACTCCTTATGCACTGCTCCACAGTAACTTGCTTAGCGATAATTCAATGACGGTATATAAACAAAAAAAAACAGGTTTATAACAATATCTTGACGATTTGAACTGGCGCGCGGAGCGTGCTGACCAATAGCGCCTGTTATCACCTGTGACGTAGCGACCAACCTGCGCAATATCATACCTTGTATTCTTTGTACCAGGGTACACACCCTTCCACGGTTGGAGTTTTGGCCTCTGTGCCGCCCTTCACAGTCGGGGAGCTTGCCTCCGGCTGAGGAACCCGTGAGGTGGAGGATGGAGGATCTGTCTCCATTTTCTCCACCTCTTTAACGTCTTTCCTTAGACCTAATACCGGTGTTGTCCCGTATCTATAATAGAGGATAATTGGAAAATTAACTCCTTGGATTTGAGGTCAATTCCTATTGTGAGGACCTGACCATGACCCTCCTCCCTCGAGTTGATGACTCGCCAACTCGATGTCCTTACATCGAAGTTCTAACCCTGGATAAGGCTCAGCAGGTAGGTGGTGACTTTCCCCTTGCTCCTCAGCAGAAAGACCGTGATGGCTACCCCTTTAGGGATATTTTCTCCGTTCACTGCAACCAGTTCCGGCCCCTGCCAATTTTTAAGCTTAAGTGCGATTTCCACAAACCAATTCGCCGATTCTTGAGATAAACAATCTATGAGGATCATGCCCACCCGAAAGTGTATCCCCGCAAAACGCAGCTGACCAACATTTTGTAAATCGTTGTGTTGCGATCCGATCCGATTCTAGAGACGTTTGCTGGTCGGAGGTCAGAGCAACCTCTGGGAAATTCTTTGGCAGCACCGCCATTTTCGCTTGTCCAGCAATAGCGGCAAAGCTGGTGATACGTCCCTGCTTGCCTCCCGGTGTTGGACGGCTTTCCATCCTGGCTTTTTTCTCTCCCTGCCGGAGAAGAGGTGAGAGGTTCTCGCTCCCTCTCTTGCCCTTTGATGGAGACGAGTCAGGCTGTTTCTTGGTTTCTTTACTATCCCCTTTTCGGAGGAGCGTTTCCTCTGGAGCAAGTCCTTCGTGGAGCAGTCGGAGGTATCTCCGTGCTTCTGCTCCGCTAAGACCTACTATCAGAGAATCGTCTAGCTGGCCTGGTTGACCCAGGCCGGGTAGACGAAACGGTAGCTTGTGTCGTTTATTGGGTCTAGAGGTAAGCTCCCGACCCTGGCTGGAGAAGGTGGTAGCTTGTGTGCCACTTGTGGAGGATGATCCAAGCAAGTGTCAGCCGCCCCTCTTGTAGTTTCCTTTGGATTTGCTCCCTTGGAACTTTCATTTGTAATGTTTCCAGTGTCGCTAGGGGGCTTCCCCACAGCTTCACCGGTGGTGTTTTTAAAGCTAGATCTCATAGTGCTTCCACGAGTCGCTAGGCGATAGTCGGTCCACTTCTACAGAGCCCTGCATGTAGAAGTAAGAGGTAAATTCAATGGGGTGCTCCCTGATGCCCCAAGGTTGAGGCCAGTAATGGCTAGTCCTCTATCTAGCCACCCGGTCCCGCCATCATCGTAGAATTTAGGTTTTTGGTGAGGTTGTCTCCTCTTGGTACAGGCGGTTAAGCCAAGACCCCCCCCACACCCTCTACCCGCGAGACATGACCACAGTCAGTAGAGGGTGCCTGGTATGACGGACAGGGGTAGCCTCGTCCGGCATCGTTATATGTGGCAATACCGTGTGTCATCTTTGTGGCTTTTCATGATCTTAAAAGTTTACAAGTTTAGACACTGTTATTTGTGAAATCCACAAATTTTTTAATAAAAAAATTAATTGTTTTCAATACAAGGTACTTTATTCTTGAATGATTTTAAACATGTCCCAACTGGTAAAGGAGTACGACAGGGAGACGCGATATTCCCAAAGTTGTTTACAGCAATACTAGAAGAAACCTTCCGGACTGGACCAACAAAGGATTAAAAATAGATGGAGAATATCTTAATCATCTAACCTAGTAAGCAAAGCTTTGTCACATTTAGGGAACATTAACCCGCGTCCACACTTGTTGCTCAACATGTTGAGCAACATGTTTACGAAGATTTCATTAAAAAGCAACAAGTTGCATGTTTTCTCAACAAGTTGTATGTTTTCCGTCAGGAGCGGTAAAGATCAAAGAACGTTGACAACATTGTGTTGGCAACATGTTGCGACTACGTCCACACTGGCTTTTTGTATTCGTTTATTTGGGTCTCATCTTTAGTTTTGTTTAGTCGGTTCACCGGTGTACATCAGGGAGGACATGGTGTACATCGTCATGTTTAGTGTGACACCGGTGTACATCATGGACCTCCGGAACTAATTTGGAAATACTCTGCTTCGATACTTTAAACAAATACATCAAACTGTAATATGAGTCTCCTGTAGCTAAAAACTTAAGAGTTACAGCTAATCTCTCTTGAACAGGTATCGCATCTCTAAACCGAGTGTAATTTTTAAATATTCTGTGTCCTACTTTGTTTATTAAAATTTCAAAAGCCCCACTTGACATTCGCGCAAAATTTTTGAAACTCCCATCACATCGTAGTTCGTCGCTCAGCGAAAGAATAACGTCATCAGCTTTCAAATCGTTTAACAAATCAGTGCCACTATATTTTTTCCGTGAACACAGAGTAGGACGCACCTAAAATCTTCTTTTTTTCTTATGTTTTTCTCTGCATGCTAAAATTACGCAAGCTGCAGCCGGGAGAAGAACATCCCTTCCGCCGGACATATTGGAATCGACTAAACATTAAAAATGTTGCATCGGGCTTCAATTTCTAACTTTTTGAATATGGACGTCCTAAAAGTTGGGGGGGGGAACAGGTACGTACCTATCTGCGTTTTGTTGCTCTTTATCAGGCACAAAAAGGGCCTGGTAACGTAACGTCGACCTCACCTAGAACACATTTTCCTTAAAAGAATAAAACGCTCACTGGGAAGATTCGCTGATGGCATAGTAATAATTGCCAATAATCCTGAAGAACTACAAGCACATAATTAATGAACTAAATACAGCCAGTAATAAAGTGGGTTTCAAAATAAATTTAGCAAAAACTAAAGTAATATACAACGAACTAGTAGACAAAAAAGACATTCTAATAAACAACACAACACTGGAAATAGTAGAAGAATATATATATTTGGGACAACTATACACAGCTCGGGATCTCTACTATCAGAAATCAACCGAAGAATTAAGTTAGCATGGAGTACTTATGGAATAAACTCAATCAACCAAGTCGCCACAACAATTTTAATTGGCTCAAACAATAGTCTTCTTAAATTGCAGAAAAAAAGGAAAAAATGCCACTTTATGCGATAATTATGCACTTTGCGCATTATGCTGCATTAAAACGACCCGATTATGCGTTATTATGCGGGGTGTATTCGTCCTCAGGAAGGTTTAGTGATGACTCAGGTATCAACTTTGAACCGTTTTAAAGCCTTTTTTTAAATTATGCAATTATGCAATTATGCAAGTGCATAATCTGCACATATCTAAGAATGTCACTTTATCTAAAGAAGAAAACATTCGACCAATGTGTACTATTATGCAAGCGAAACCTCGACACTTAACATGGACATTATAAGGAAACTGCAGGTCGCACAACGCTCAACGGAACGAAATTATGCTGGGAATAACCAAGAAAGACTAGTAAAAGAATAGAATGGATACGACAAAAGACCCAGGTAATAGATGTCATCCAGAGAATCAAATCCCTCAAGTGGCAAGGGCAGGACACCTGGCAAGAAGGACGGACAACAGATGGACTAGAGAAATTACAGTATAGCACCAACGAGGAATTAAGAAACCTAGAAGAAGACCAAACCTGAGATAGGACCATGATAATAAGAAATTAGCAGGGCACGCATAGCCAACAATAGACAACAATGGGCCCAACTACAAAGAGAGTATCTAAAGATGTGAGGGAGGCTACACCATAATTAGAAATGGTTGAATAAGCTGAAAATGAAGATGTCTCTTAAAAAAATCTTAACATATTTAAATAAATAACAAAATATTAATATTACTCCTCTGTATAAAAATTAACAAACAAAAATTATACAATTCAAAGAACTATGATCTTTTTGAGGATATGATCAAGCTAAATCTAAACATCTCAGTCAGAGATAAATTTATTGGTAAACTTAAAACAAATATTAACTAAAACAATTAGTTAAATAGAAAATAAAACTAATATATTATAATGTTTCAATAACGTTCTGAATTGGCAAAAATAAATAGTATTTGTACGGATGCGATAAATGGATATCTATTTCCTTCGTATTTTCTAACTTCCTCTTGTGATATCTGTGAACAAAATTGATATAATTAGACCAACTAAAACTGTAACACATCTAGTACTACATGTATTTTTCATTAAGTAAAAATTTCAACCAAAATCTCGATTTTTTATCGCTAATTTTATTAAATAAAACCATCAAAATGTTAAAAGGTTATCGAAAAATTGTTCTAATTTTGTAACATGGTCAAATATATTGGAGATCAATGTCCTAGATTTATTTAAATGCTATTATTATTATACAGTGTGACCCACTCAAGACCGGACACCCTCCATAAAATCTGTGTTTATAGTCCGATTTTGATGATTTTTTTTTCAAATATAAAGTTTCAAAAAATGTACTTTAGGGCTCAATGTCATGTTATTTCACAAAAAACAAGGCCTACTTAATAAAGTTTTTGTGGTGAAAAATTTGCAAAATCATATTAGCGATTTTTTTTCAAAAAATTTGAGTACACCCCTACATTCGGCATCCCCCAAAACAGTTCTGTACCAAATTTCATTTAAAAAATATTAATTATTAATAATTCTGCAGTTAAATTAAATAATTCCCTATTTTTGCCAATTTAACGATGAGTTATCAAGTAACCCTTGAAAAAAAAAACAATCCACGACAACGAGTTTTATTACAAACAATGATAAAAAATACTACAAGCAACACAATAACCGAATAATAAGTTAAACATATTCAAATAATTCTAGTTGCTTCTACCAGCCCTCCATTCAGTTCAATACATTTGTCGCATCTTTTCTTAGATTAACAGTTACATTCCTAAGCTGCTGTGGTGTAATATTTGCAGAAGCCTCTGTAATTCTAATAATGTAATTCATCTACAGATTGAGGTCTAGAGTTGTAAACTTGTTGCTTTTAAGAAACCCCAAAGAAAGAAATCAAGGGGTGTTAGGTCCACTTGGATCTCGGTGGCCACTCAATTAGCGGGCTATTTCGACCTATCCACTTATTTTCAAAATTTTCATTTAACCATTCCCTGACAACTGCCGCGTTATGCACAGGTGATCCGTCCAATTGAAATTTTAAATTCAAACGGGTTTGGTTCTATCATCAAGTATGCCATACCACACATTTAATTTCTGAGAATACTGTCTTCTTGTATTGATCACCCATTCAGGGTTTTCGACTGCCCAGAATCGCGAATTTTGAGAGGATACTACTCCGTTTGTACTAAATGTTGCTTCATCACTAAATAAAATTTCTTTTAAGAAATTTCTATTATTTAAATACTCTGTTTGAGCCCATAAGCAGAATTCTAATCGTCTAACATCATCTCCGTTTTCCAAAGTGTGTAAAATCTTTGGTTTAAAGGGTTTAACTTTATTAGTTCGCAAACATCTCCTAATATTTTCCCCTTGGTATATCCAAATCAACACTGGCGCCTCTAATGCTTGCACGAGGGATTATTACGAAAATATTCTAATATTTCCTCATTCCCGCCTATTTATTCGATGTTCCGGCCTTCTCATTTTTTAGTAAGTATTTTGACACACAACCAGTTTCATTAAAAACTCTATTTATTCGTTGAACCGTGCTTCTACTTACTGCAGATCTGTCGGGATGTCTGTTGTTAAATTCCTCTGGCAGCTTCTCCTGCTTGAAGATAGTTATCACCCACTAAACGAATAATCTTAATTTTATCCCTAATATTTAATTGTTCCATAATGCAAATAATATTTCTTTGATACAACACTTTTCTTGCGTGCTATTAAATTAATATTCAATTCTATGCTGCAAGAATTGACAGCTAATAAAACCCATTGTTGTGGATTGTTTTTTTCAAGGGTTACGTGATAACTCATTGTTAAATTGGCAAAAATAAGGAATTATTTAATTTAACTGCAGAATTATTAATAATTAATATTTTAAACGAAATTTGGTACAGAACTGTTTTGGGGGATGCCGAATGTAGGTGTACTCAAATTTTTGAAAAAAAATCGCTAATATGATTTTGCAAATTTTTCACTACAAAAACTTTATTAAGTAGGCCTTGTTTTTTGTGAAATAACATGACATTGAGCCCTAAAGTACATTTTTTGAAACTTTATATTTGAAAAAAAAATCATCAAAATCGGACTATAAACACAGATTTTATGGAGGGTGCCCGGTCTTGAGTGGGTCACACTGTATATAGAAAATTAGAAATATGAACATATGTATGAACTAAATAGTAAAATACAACTGAAAAATAAATTTCCAACAACAATTTGTAGCAGTAAAAACACATAACAATTTAAAAAAGAAAATTATTATCGAAAATCATCACGATAGAGAATTTCAAAAAGTACTGAGACAAAATAAATTCAAATTGAGTTTTTCTTTCAGCTTATTCAACCATTTCCAATAATTGGAACAACAAATAAGAGAATATGTGAGGAACCATACTTATTATGGTGTAGCCTCCCTCACATACTCTCTTTGTAGTTGGGCCCATTGTTGTCTATTGTTGCTTATGCGGGCCCAAGTTATCCCTGCTAATTTCCTAATAGCATGGTCCCATCTCAAGTTTGGTCTTCCTCTAGACCTCTTGATTCCTCGTGGGTACCAAGCTGTAATTTTTGTGGTCCATCTGTTGTTCCTTCTTCTTGCCAGGTGTCCTTTCCATTGCCATTTGAAGGATTTGACTTTGTGGATGATACCTATTACCTGGGTCTTTTGGTTATTCCCAGCATATTTCGTTCCATTGAACGTTGTGCGACCTGCAGTGTCCTTATGATGTTCATTTTAAGTGTGCAGGTTTCGTTTTCTGAGCTTACCTTATGTTCATCATCATCATCATCATCATCATCAACCAGCCACTAAAGTCCACTGCTAGAAGCTCTGGCTCGACGGAACAGAATTAAATTATTCTGGGTGCCGGGCCACAGCGGCATCCAAGGCAACGAAAAAGCCGATGAGCTAGCTAGGCAAGGATCATCGGCATCTTATCTTGGTCCAGAGCCAGTACTGGGAATACCCAAATGTATGGCCCGTAGTGCACTAAAACTATGGATCAGGGAAAAGCAGAATGTCCACTGGAGAAACAGACAGGGGCACAGGCACAGCAAGGCTTTTATCCAAGGACTTAGCTCCAAAACCGCAAAAGAACTGCTAGCAGGAATAAACTGCGGATTACAACAGGCCTCTTGACAGGACATATGGCTGTCAAGTGTTACCTGAACAAGCCCAACCTGTATCAAGGAAGTCTTTGCTGCAGACTCTGTGATAAAGATCCTGAAAGAGCAGAGCACATAATATGTCAGTACGAGGCTCTGGATCGCAAGCGACACTTTTTATTTGGGAAAGCTAGGCTAGAACCGGAGGAACTATGCTCCCATCCTATCAAGGACCTGCATAAGTTAGTGCAGGGCACAGGGATAGGAGAACGGGTGCAGATATAGAAAGGGGACAAACACAATAGGCCTCATAGGTCGCAGTGTTTCCGGCAGAGGACGGACCCTTATTGTGGAAAAAAAAGTCCACTGCTGGAGGTAGGCCTCCCTCGTTTGCTTTCATAACTTTCTATCTTGAGCTATTTGCCATCCAGTTACTGTGGATACTGCAGCCTTAAGTCGTCATGCCATCTGGTTGGAGGATGGCCTTTGCTCCTGAATGCATCATGTCTTGGTCTCCATTCTATTATTTTCTTCTTCCATCGGTCATCGTTTAGCCTTATGGTAATTATTATTTATTCTACAATTTTTTTGGTTTTGTTTAGAGGTAGTAAATCTGGAAGGACATTGTGCCAGGACTTAATTAGCGTGCGGTAAGTCTCGATCAAAAATCAAAAGAAATAAGGGAATAACTTTTCACTGGTAAGTAAATATACAGGGTCCGGCAATAGTGCGTTGGACATCTGTAGCTCCTAGAATAAAAAACTTGGCAATTTTGTTGCAAACTTAAAGTATGTACGAGGATACCCAAGTAGCATTTTCACGACTTGCGAC
This sequence comes from Sitophilus oryzae, assembly GCF_002938485.1. Taxonomy (NCBI): domain Eukaryota; kingdom Metazoa; phylum Arthropoda; class Insecta; order Coleoptera; family Curculionidae; genus Sitophilus; species Sitophilus oryzae. Next base: position 3,639,493 of record NW_022147078.1, read on the forward strand.
CACATATTTACTAAACACAACGTTGGATTAGTTACAAAAAATAGTTAGCTCCCTACCTTGGGTATTAAAATAAATTTAAACGTTTTTATAACGTTGTGCCGACGTTGGACTAGTACTACAGCAAAGTAGAAGCTTCTGCGACGTCGAATAAACGTTGTCTTGTAACCTTTTTTGCTTAATTGATCTTTAGGTGATTCGGACAACGTAGTTACAGCGTTGAACAATATAGAGTTTTCCGACGTCAGTTTCAGAACCTATTCCAACGTTATGCAAACGTCGTCTGTTTTACTAATTCCAACGTTGTTTAGATTTCCTTATTCTTACGTTGGTAGGACGTCGAGTCACTACCTTTTTTGAACTGTATTGAACCATAACCTTAAATCTTAAATTTTCACTTCATTGTTCTGTTCAGTCAGACAGTTTCAGTGCTGTTTTTGTTTTTAAAAAAAAACTTAATTAAAATGGGACATAAGAAAGGTACATATAAAACTAAATTTAAATATACATCGACATATATTACCGATAGTTTATCCACTCCCTCGTTTATTTAGATTATAGAAGGCGGCACAAGCTAGATTCTAGGATGACTAAATTAGGCAATCTTGCCACTACTATACTACCTGTTAAGGCCGAACTGCGACTTTATTAGTCCAGTATGCGACTACTCGAACTACTCCATCTTAATCTCCCAAAACAACAAAGTGAAAGCCGCCATGTTGTTAAATAAGAAAATGTTTCGTTCCTAAAATAGCAATTCCTGCTTTTTGAATACATTAACTTGAAATATTTGACCCTAAATATTACGCGAAAACTCGTACGGTATAATTTTTTCGACTGCGAATAAATTATTCTCATTTTACGAAAAAAAAAAATTCAAGAAAATTTTTAAAACTTCTTTAATTTTAAGGCCCATTAGTATTTTTCAAAGTAGAAACAATACATTTATCAATAAAGTTGTTTGCGTTTAACTTTTTGCCTTGGGTAACGAGTTACAGAGTCGGTTAAAGTGTTTCAATAATTATGATCTTCAAACATCCTCCACACTTAAATACTTTTGTTTTGTCTTCCTTCACTGCCATCTGACATATGTCTCTACCTAAATCATATAAAATAATATTTTTTACTATAATTATCCCAATTTAGGATAAAACGCGACTTAGACGCCATATTAGTTTTGTATTTCTGTGAATTAGGATTTTAAACAACGTTGCAGTTTGTACTAAATTAGGCTTCTAGCCAACGTCGGTATCCAACGTCGTTTCGACCCAAAAATTATTCTCCAAACTAGTGCAGACTAGGGTTGGCACGAGGTTGTGCCGACGTTGCGCCCCGACGTTTGGTCGCGTGACACAACGTTGTCCCGACGTCCAAATGCTGCTTGGGTATATTTCAGGAAAATATTTTAACTTCTATAGGGTGGCTCAAAAAAGTGTGAGTGGAACGGGATGATTTTTTATTGCATTATTGCATTTTTGGCTTCCTTTCTGATAACTTTACATAATTCTAAGACATGAGTAAATATTTTTCGATAATTTCGGAGATATTAATAAATAAAAATATATATTTTTCAAACTTCCTTAAAAAAATTATTACAAATACAAGAACTGTCCTGAAATCAAAACTATACTAGGTATTTACTTTAGATGGTCTATGCTTACTTTGCTATAAATATCGTAATCTTAAATCAAACAGGGTGTTCGAAATTCTACGCAAGACTTTCTAAAATATAAAATATATTTTCTTTGTTTTTTTTTAAATAGAACACCCTGTATATTTTTTATTAGATGGAGAATTAAAAAACTGAACACTTTTTGTATTTAGAGTATTCCAAATTTTTTAACGGTTTCGAGATACTCGCAGTATTATTTCATATGGCCCTTTCAATGGTAAAATACGAGAGAAAAATCATTGGGTAGCTTTGATAAAAATTTACTGTGAAAAATATGCCACATGAAATATAAAACCGCGAATATCGGCAAAACCGTTAAAATTTTTGAAATACTCGAAATTCTCCATCTATTAAAAAAATAATATACAGGATTTTACCCGTTTAAGAAAACGAAGAAATATTATTTTATATTTTAGAAACTTTGGCGTAGAATTTTTAACATCCTGTATGATTTAAGATTACGATATTTATAGCAAAGTTAAGTCAAAACTATTTAAAGTAAACACCTAATATAGTTTTGATTTCAGGACTGTTCTTGTATTTTTAATATATTTTTCTAAAGGCCGAAAAATATATTTTTTTAATTTATTTATTAAAAGCTCTGAAACTCTCGAAACATATTTACTCATATATTAGAACTAGGTGAAGTGATTTGAAAGGAAACTCAGCCCGATCCACTCAAACTTTTTTGAGCCACCTTGTAGAAGTTAAAATATTTTCCTGAAATACATCCTCGTACATACTTTAGGTTTACACTTAAACAAAATTCTCAAGTTTTTTATTCTAGGAGCTACAGATGCCCGACGCACTCTTGCCGCACCCTGTACAATATTTTTGGAACATCCCTCGTACAAACAAGGAAAACAACAGAAAACAATATAATATACATGCAACCAGACATACACCATGCACTATATCTGGTTGCGTATACAACAACCGCGTGAAAATCATTAATTATCCCCCACGCTCGAACCCTTCGCCACGTTGTCAAAGAAATTATTTCCTTCACCAATTTTATTAAAAATCTTACTAATATCATTAAAAATTCATCTAATTCCATGAATAAACATTAAATAAAATAGATTTTAATTAATGCTTTAGGTATTTCAACCAACGCAAGATCAAATTAACAGAAACACAGCTCAGCAGCGGCAGAAAATCGAATACTTTCTCGTACACCCGGCAACGTGGAGATTGCCCTCTGATTTGTGGACAGCTGTCCGCATTCGTCCGAGATACACCATATCGCGAACGTACGGTCACTGTATACAGGGAAAAACAAACAGAACCAACGCAATGTTAATAATGGTACTCTCCAGTGCGGTGTGCTAGTGTTTCGGGTGGTGCTACGGATTTTTGTGGTGTGCGACGGGATTTTTTCCACAAAAAAATGAGTGACAGTGCAGGGATTGACGTCTCCAAGCTGCCGGAAGATATACGGGATAAGCTGGCCGAATTGGATCTGGAATTATCTGAAGGTGGGTCTCGTTTCAACCATCGAAACGTCCTAAAATCGATAGAACAGTGATTTTTAACTCAGGAGACTCGATTATTATATGCCAGTTAAGTTATTTCGACAAAGAATACCTTCCCAGAGAGTGACAGGGCTGTCAAATGTGTCTTGTTTACATTTAAGGGTGCCTCGATGCGTGAAAATATTAGGGATGAATTCGGGTTTTATTGTTTATAGCGAATTTCGATTATATCCGACTGTATGAACGTTATCTGTGCTTTGTTTACACGCTGATATAACATTTATGGAATTTAGATAAGGGCTACAACAGCTGACATGTCGATGATCTTCATCTATAACCCTTTATACGCTTATTTTTTCTTATTATACATAAAATAGAATAAAAATGCAGATTATTAGCACATGAATGGGAGGTTGTTTGTTTAGTAAACAAACTCTTGTTTATTCTCATTCCTTTTAAAATAAACTTCTGAGATTCAACTCAATGAGCTCAATGAACATTTTCATTTTAGTAGATTTGTTGTATAATGAAACAGTGAGAATGAACGTTGATCTGTTGTCTCGAACGGTATTTAAACAATAATAACCTGCTAAAAACTGCGGTAACATTTCTCTGAATAATATCTGACTCTGACTCATCCATGTCGTTAGTTGGGACCACTTCAGATCAGGTTTTAGACCATAAAAAATCTGTAGTATTTCTAATTCATTACTAACCGAATGACAAATAACGAAGGATAGAAATATTGTTTCAGAGTATTTAATTCTTTTATGATTAATTGGAGATTTAAGATTCTCTTAATTTTGGACTTCTCTTAAAATTTAAAAGAAATCAAGTCTCATATGCTTAAATTAAGAAATCAAAATCTTCAAATGCTTGCTTGATTGAAAATATTATCATGATTCTGAAAAAATCAACTAACTTCAAATTTCGTTTCCTTCCAATGTGGGGCTCATTGTGGCCCACTGCCTGACCAATTGGTTTTAATTTGACTGAAACATTGATAATACGATCCCAACCCTGATCGGTTCAAAGTCTATCTCTTCAATAGTTTTGGTAAATGTTCTTTAAATCCAATTCCTAGATTTTTTCTTCTACCAATTTAAGCTCATGTTCGCACTATCATGGTACCTGATATATACAGTCGTTCTTCTTATAAAACCTTTTTGTATTGGTCTTTGACAAGACAAATCTTAAGGTATTCAGATTATTATATGCCAGTTAAGTTATTTCGACAAAGAATACCTTCCCAGAGAGTGACAGGGCTGTCAAATGTGTCTTGTTTACATTTAAGGGTGCCTCGATGCGTGAAAATATTAGGGATGAATTCGGGTTTTATTGTTTATAGCGAATTTCGATTATATCCGACTGTATGAACGTTATCTTTGCTTTGTTTACACGCTGATATAACATTTATGGAATTTAGATAAGGGCTAGAACAGCTGACAGCCGATGATCTTCATCTATATCCCTTTATACAGTTAATTTTTCTTATTACACATAAAATAGAACAAAAATACAGATTGTTAGCACATGAATGGGAGGTTGTTTGTTTAGTAAACAAACTCTTATTTATTCTCCATTTAAAAATAAACTTCGGATATTCAATTCAATGAGCTCAATGAACATTTTCACTTTAGTAGATTTGTTGTATAATGAAACACCGAGAATGAACGTTGATCTGTTGTCTAGAACAGTATTTGAACAATAATAACCCGCTAAAAACTGCCGTAACTGATTTCTCTGAATACTCTCTGACTCTGACTCATCCATGTCGTTAGTTGGGTCCACTTCAAATCAGGTTTTAGACCATAAAAAATCTGTAGTATTTCTAATTCATTACTAACCGAATGACAAATAACGAAGGATAGAAATATTGCTTCAGAGTATTTAACTCTTTTATGATTAACTGGGATTTAAGATTCTCTTAATTTTGGCGTGCTTGATTGAAAATATTATCAAATGCTTGCTTGATTGAAAATATTATCATGATTCTGAAAAAAATCAGCTTCTTCAAATCTTCGTTCCTTCCAATGTGGGCTCATTGTGGCCACTGCCCATTGAATTGGTTTTAATTTGACCAAACATTGATATGCGATCCTTGATTTAAAAGTCTATCTCTTCAATAGTTTTGGTAAATGTTCTTTAAATCCAATTCCTAGATTTTTTCTTCTACCAATTTAAGCTCATGTTCGCACTATCATGGTACCTGATATATACAGTCGTTCTTCTTATAAAACCTTTTTGTATTGGTCTTTGACAAGACAAATCTTAAGGTATTCAAACCTTCCCAGAGGTAGAGGGCTTTCAATTGTGTCTTTTTGACATTTAAGGGTGCATTGAAACGTGAAAATATTGTGGAATGAATACTGGTTTTATTGTTTACAGCGAATTTTGGTTATATCCGACTATATAAACGTTATCTTTGCTTTGTTTACACGCTGATATAACATTTATGGAATTTAGATAAGGGCTAGAACAGCTGACAGTCGGTGATCTTCATCTATATCCCTTTATACACTTATTTTTTCTTATTATACATAAAATAGAATCAAAATACAGATTGTTAGCACACGAATGGGAGGTTGTTTGTTTAGTAAACAAACTCTTATTTAATTATCTCCTTTTAAAAATAAACTTTTAAGATTCAATTCAATGAGCTCAATGAACGTTTTCACTTTAGTAGATTTGTTGTATAATGAAACGCCGAGAATGAACGTTGTCTGAATCTGTTGTCTAGAACAGTATTTGAACAATAATAACCTGCTAAAAACTGATTTCTCTGAATAATCTCTGACTCTGGCTCATCCATGTCGTTAGTTGGGACCACTTCAGATCAGGTTTAAGACCATAAAAAATCTGTAATATTTCTAATTCATTACTAACCGAATGACAGACAAATAACTAAGGATAGAAATATTTTCTCAGAGTATTTAACTCCTTTAAAAAAATATTTAAAGCACCACTAGAATGTAGAATGTTTAGGAGGGGAGTTAATCACCGCCACCTTATAGATCTATTGTGTGTTCCCCTTTCTTGAGTTATAACGAGTTATAACTCATCATACAGTCTCAGGGCTTTAAGAAAAGCCAGTATCTGAGACGGCTCCACAGAGGCCAGCTCTCCATCCTCGACATCAGACGTACCAAGGTTCATGGCACGAATGGTAGTCGTCTCGGCGCACTCAGTGATAAGGTGTTCTGGTGTTTCCCCATTTCCCCACAAAATCTGCATTCGCCGTTGTTTCTCAGTTTCAGCCTACTGAGGTGTTCGTTGAGGAGACAGTGTCCTGTTAGAAACCCCGTGACAATTCGAAAATTGGTTTTACTTAAATCAAGGAAAACCTGTGATTTTTCTCGGTCATAAGTTCTAAGGAACTTTTTCGAGTTTCTTAGACCGTTGGAGGACACCCATTCCAAGTTACGGATGGAGTCTTCTAGATTCTTCAGTTCCGCTTTCAGTTGGTTCCCGTTTGGAAAACAGAACGGTTCTGGTCCAGTTAGTGGAGTGTTCGCTCCTTTTCTAGCTAGATAATTGATTTTTCATTGCCTTCCATCCCTTGGTGAGCAGGCACCCAGAGTAGGAGGACTTTATTTTCTTTGCCTAATTTGTTGAGCTTCTCTAGGCATTCTTTGACCAACTTCGAATTGATGGTTACTGAGTTGATCGAGTTAAGTGCTGCTTGACTATCGGATAGGATGGCAATTTCCTGTTTTCGAGAGTTCCTATCTAAGATAAAATGTACGCATCTTTCGATAGCGCAAATTTCTGCCTGAAGGATACTGGGGTAGGTGCCCATTGGTTCGGAGTATTCAGTTTTCGGCCCAAATACTCCTATCCCTGTCCCTGCTTTGGTTTTGGAAGCATCAGTATACCACGTGATGGTATGGTCTTTTATATGCTGAGTAAGCGTTTCTTTCTTCCAATCCTTTTTATTACTCAATACTACAGTGAGGTGTTTCTCAAAGTTGTAAATTCTTGGTATGGCATCCACTGGGAGTTGGAAGCACCACTAAGTACTAGGTTTGAGGAGATAGTGTCCTGTTAAAATTCCCATGACAATCCGGTGATTGTTCTTACTTAAATCAATGAAAATCTTTGATTTTTCTCGGTCGTAAGTTCTAAGAAATTTCTTCGAAGGTCTAATCTAAATACAACTTAAATTTTGTGGAGTAATATCATGACATACATATACAGGGTTGTTCACTACATACGACACGGAATATTGTAGCTAAACGATAAGATTTTTACAAATTGTAAGTTTTAGGTTTGTTGAAGGACTATTAGAGCTACAATTTAAAAATATTTTTACAAGACACAGAGTGTCCCAAATAAATAAAAAATATCAAAGTTGTATTTTTTTAAATGGAACACCCTGTATATTATTACATTTTTAGTTTCTACGATTAAAATAAAGGTAAATTTTATTAAGGTTTATTACACTTAAACCTTACCGTTCTTGAAATATTTTCAATTTTGTGAAATTGCAGTTTAAATTTTAAGGCTTCATTTCTCCAAAAGTATCAAAGTTTTTAATACTAAATATTTACTGAAATTTATTTATTGATCAGTTATTGTGTTGCAATAATAAAAGTTTTACTACCTTATACAGAGTGTCTAAATATTTATTTTAAATAATTATTAGCTTTAAACGGCAATAACTTTTTAAATTTAAATAGAACACCCTGTATATTTTATGAGAATCAGGTGCACAATTTAATTGTCTATCAAATTGTATTATACCATTTTTTAGCTATCTCTTCAAGTTTCCGTAGAAAATGAATTTTATTGTAATTTAGAACTCATTTATCAATATACTCATGGAATACTGACATTTTAGATTATTTTTAAAGATGTACTAAATTTTAAAAGAGTACATATACTAATATTGTTGATATAGTTTGTTTATTTCATTAAAAAATAAAAAACAACTGTTTAAATATTTGTTAAAGAGGATCAATTAATATGATTCCATTATTCAAACTACATTAATTGACTGTTTGCGTTGATTAATAATAATTGCTCCAAATACTAAAAAACTGAATTATGTATGTGTATTAGACAGTGTGGTAAAAAAACTAACACCTTAAAAATGATATTTCATTTTTTGACAAATGCTTATTTATAACAACAGAGACGTTCATTTCATAACTTATTATTATATTGATTTCTGATTCAAATCCACATTTATTTAGAATAATTTATTAACGAACACAATTAAGTATGTATTTAATTAGTATCTGGTCGGAAATACTGGTGGTATATTTAATTAATATACTATTTATAAAGATTTAAATAGTTTTCTTTTTGCATAGAATGGGTTAGTAATATTATCGTTTTACTAAAAACGATAATATTACTAGCCTATACATTTTTGTACATTTGTTGTTTTAAAAACACCTAAAATGTCAATATTCCATGGGTATATTGATAAATGAGGTCTAAATTATAAGAAAATGCATTTTCTACGAAAACTTGAAGGGGTAGGTAAAAAGTGCTATAATACAATTTGATAGACAATTAAATTGTGCATCCAACTCTCATAAAATATACAGGGTGTTCCATTTAAATTAAACAAGTTATTGCCGTTTAAATCTAGTAATTATTTAAAATAAATTTTTAGACACTCTGTATAAGGTAGTATAATTTCTATTATTGCAACACAATAACTGATTAATAAATAAACTTCAGTAAATATTTAGTATTAAAAACTTTGATACCTGATAGTATTAAAAACTTTGATGATCGGAGAAATGAAGCCTTAAAATTTATACTGCAATTTCACAAAATTGAAAATATTTCAAAAACGGTAAGGTTTAAGTGTAATAAACCTTAATCAAATTTACGTTTATTTTAATCGTAGAAACTAAAAATGCAATAATATACAGGGTGTTCCATTTAAAAAAATACTACTTTGATATTTTTTATTTATTTGGGACACTCTGTGTCTTGTAAAAATATTTTTAAATTGTAGCTCTAATAGCCCTTCAACGAACCCAAAACTTACAATTTGTAAAAATCTAATCGTTTAGCTACAATACTCCGTGTCGTATGTGGTGGACAACCCTGTATAAAAAAAATAGGAAAATCTATATTATAGATAGGTACTTAAATTTAATGAATAAATAACAAACATGGTGATGACGCAAATATAAATAGACAAAAACTAGAAAATTATTCATGTAAAACATGTAGTCGGTCAATGTGTAATGGGTTTGTGGTCAGTTCCTTTTTTAAGCGTATTTAATAACTTTTCAGTGCCGTATATCATGGCCTGTTAAATTGGATACTAAATATCTAGATAATTGAGGCTGCATTACTAACAGTTTTGTATTAATATTACTGAATTACGTGATACTTGAGCTTGTTTCTAATATAATAAGTATGCCTGTTTGGACCATAACCGTTGACTGCTACTGTTAAATATTGACCAAGAAAAATAGGTTATCATGTATTTTGTTCAAGGAGTTATTGAACTTTTATGGCATTATTGTCATAATTACCAAATTAATTTGATTCATTATTTAGTAAACATTAGAGCTCCAACAAGTCAGATAAGAGTGAATTTCACTAGTCCGAAAAAGTTGCAAAATAAGCGTTTGGCATTTAACGTTTTATGACAAAGATAAAGGATAATACTATATTCGTGTTGTAGCATATTTTTAGAAAACTTCTTTGTTTTTAAGATTTTGATGGTCAAACGTCAAACGTCAACAAAATATTCCTTATGTTTGGACTAAATTTTCTCGAAAACAAAGAAATAGTTTAAAATTCCGTTAAAATACGGAAATAGATTGAAGTTTTGTGATTACAATGATATATAATTTATGCGGTTTTGTAACAAATTGCTCGCTCTTTTATGGCAAATGCTGAAGCTCTGCAAATCTTAATCAAGCCTTAATCAAAGCACGTGTGTTTGGAATTTTGGGTGTGGCTAAAAGTGGCTAATAAGCCTTAGGCAGATTTCTGAAATATAATATATATTTCCTTCGGCCACCACCCGTTTTACCCTACCCCTGAAAACGACCCGTACAGCACAGCGTAATAGATTTTTAAGTCTGTCTTTAGTCATTTATAAAATCAAAATGATTGAAGACTCGTCAAAAATCATAAAAAAAAGTCAAATTCAACATAAAGTTCAAATGATTTAAGATTGAAGTCTTTGACTTAAATCATTTTATTTCAAGTCATCTTTGTAAAGACTTTCAAACTACCTATGATGATCTGTAAGTTAAGTCAGTAAAATTACTTAAATCAATATAACTACCAAGTCAAGACAACCAGAATTCATTTTAAGTAGGTACCTTTTTAATGTTAATATAATATTTTTTATATTATAATTTTATATTATTTTTTATATTGTACTGTAACCAGTAACTATATAGGTACCTACTGAGTGAAAAAATATACATTTCCGTCATTTTTTACGTAAATTACATTTTTATTTCGGATTTTTCTAATTCCAATTCATTTTTTCTTTCATTTAGATTAAAAATTATTTGGAAAAATTCCAAATAAAAATGATATCCCAGATAAAAAGATCTACAACCTAACACCCTGTATCTCCGAACTGAATCATTTTAGGACATACATTTATACGAACTTTTTTACTTATTGGTAATTATTGGGAAAACTGGAAATCGTCCGATTTTCACCAAAATTGGTATACACACTATTTTGAGGTCGTAGATTACGAATCTGAACTTCTTTCTTGGCGGTCTCTTACCGTTTTTCAGAAAAACGGAAAATTATTTCAACATTGAATTTTTCTTTATTTCGGCCCTATAAAGTAATAATTTCACTATATTTTCATTATATCATAGTTTATCTAAAAGCCACACTTGATTGGGGATAGAAAAATGTCCAAAAGTTTACTGAAAAACACTTTTATTAACAAAATAACAAAGAAAATTGAGACCAGATGGAAGTTTGACATTTGATATATCCTTCGTTCTCTCTCCTATGTAATGAGAGAGACAAATATATTCCAGAGCTAATCTAGAAATTTGAAAATTTACAACGTCGCCATATATTCTATTTTTTCAGGTGATTAGGGATTTTAAATAAATTACCTATTATGAGATCGACAATAATTAAATATACCTACCTATATCCACAAAGTTACGCGGAAGAGTTTTGATTGTATTGGTTTCAACTTTTATGCGGAGGAGGTTAATCTTTTTTTTTGTTATATTATATTTATAACCACGAGGTTGCACAAAAGAGTTTTGATTGCATTGGTTACAACTTCCATGCGAAGGGTGTTAATCTTTTGTTGTTATATTATATCAAAAAAAGAATAACCCCCTCCGCAAAGAAGTTATATAAAGACTATTTATAACCACGAAGTTGCACGAAAGAGTTTTGATTCCATTGGTTTTAACTTCTTTGCGGAGGGGTTAATCTTTTTTTGATATAATATAACAACAAAAGATTAACACCCTCCGCATGGAAGTTGTAACCAATGCAATCAAAACTCTGTCGTGCAACTTCGTGGTTATAAATAGTCAGATCTCGTTGGTAAAATAGCAATTATGGGAAGGAGCCGTTCTTCTGGCTTTTATAACCACGAATTACGCCTTTCGTAATCCCAGAATGAACGAAAAAAACACGCTAAATTTAGGTTTAGCATTGGCAACGTTGCTTTAAATGCCAGAAACACATAACCCAACATTTTCAGATTGTTTATAAATTTATTTTAGCAAAATTTCCTCTATTATGCATAGAACTGGTTAAAAAAGTAACAGAAAATAGCAATAACATCATTATTTATTGAATACCTAACAAAATATGTGCTAGAAAACCTTTAAAATATGAGAAATTAAGAAAAATTCGATGTTGAAATAATTTTCCGTTTTTCTGAAGAACAGTAAGAGACCGCCAAGAAAAAAGTTGAGATTCGTAATCTACGACCTCAAAATAGGGTGTATACCAATTTTGGTGAAAATCAGACGATTTCCAGTTTTCCCAATAATTACCTTATTTTTACCTGCAGAATACGCTACCGAAATTTTCCGAATACAATTCGGACCACCCTGTATAATCATATTGATATATTTCTAATAGAATTCATAAAGTTTATAGTTTAGATGTATATCCTACCTTGTACCTAGTTCTGTCTTGATAATAACGAGATGAATTCGCACATTCTTAAACCATTTTTGTTGATGAAAATGTTCTTTAAATCGTCTAATTGTCTCATGAACTATACTTATCAATCTTATCACGCTTGGCTAATAACCGGTTGAGTTCATCACTGTCTCCATCAATTAACTAATTTCAACGAGAAAAAACTTATTAACACTGTGATTTGCATATTAATTTCCATAATATAACCTGAAAGAAGAAAGAACCAAACGTAAACACACAAAAAATGCGTCGGTTAAAAATCTCTGCTTTCAAACGACGTCAGTTGTTATTATTAATCGATGCGTGTGCCACCTGTGGACAAAACAATTAAGCAACTTAACTAAGGGCTATTCCACACTCAATAAGTGCGATATAATTGTTTATTATTTATTAATGATAACTAATTGATATTCTATAAGTATAAGAACAATTTAGAGGTAAAGTAATAGCATTTAATATGTGTGTTCCATTTAATATACTTATATTAATAGCTATATAGTTTATTATTGATGATAAAGTATTTAATAAAATGCAATTCATTTGAAATATTGCGAAAATATCAACTTAGCTTGTGAGTAAAAACATGTGAACTCTTTATTTCTTCTGAGTATTGTTGACTTCTGTATTATTTGCTCGCATCACATGTTTTTATATATTTTATTTTAATTTAATTAATTAATAATTTTTAGCCGACCATACCAACAGGTATGGTAGGCTATTACGATCGGCAAAAAAAAAGTTTTTTTAATTTCACACAAAATATTTTCATGGTGTCTGTCTGTCTGTCTCTCTGTCTGTCTGTCCGTCTGTCCGTCTGGAACACGATAACTCAAAAACCGCTAAACCGATTTTAACCAAATTTGGCACAAAAATACTGTGGCACCCGAGAATCTGGCCATTAGTTTTTGGTGGAGGTGGGGGGTTGTTAAGGGGGTATGGAAGGGGGTTAAAAATTTTAAAAAATCATCACTCCAAAATTACAGTAGCTAGCGAAACGCGGTTTTCAATTTAAGATTAGGAATAATATTTGCAACAAAATTTGTAATAACATCAAAATCAGTCAAAGTCGCAGTTTTCGAGAAAATCCGTGTGGAGAACTCCAAACTCCCATCGGACGCGACCCTAGGTGGCGGATAGGGGAAATAACCGCGGACCAAAATTGGAAAAACTCCTTTACTTTGAAACTAAAAGAGCTGCCTACCAACTTTTTATTAACAAATTTTAGTATGGGCGGCTATATGTGCGTCCCGGCGCCATTTTTTCTAGTAGGTATAGTTTTTCATTTTTTATTTAATAATGAAACAAGGTATACCGAGAAAAAAAAAAGATAATATTACTGAGTCATGGTACAAAGAATATAAGGTATGATATTGCGCAGGTTGGTCGCTACGTCACAGGTGATAACAGGCGCTATTGGTCAGCACGCTCCGCGCGCCAGTTCAAATCGTCAAGATATTGTTATAAACCTGTTTTTTTGTTTATATACCGTCATTGAATTATCGCTAAGCAAGATACTGTGGAGCAGTGCGTAAGGAGTCGGGCTAGGAAGCGACAGACCGGAGTTCGAATCTCGGCGGGGACATAACTTTTATTTATTTTTTAAATACTGTTGTATTCTATAGTTTATTTTGTAGTATAAAAAGAACTATTTATTCTGTAATTTTTAATCTCCGGTATTAATATAAATTGATTGTTGGTACAATACCTCATTTAATATAAAATAATATTCTACTTTTTTGAAATGTATCGGGCTCTAATTGTACCTAAAAGTAATATATTTTAATAATATACCATATTGTAAACTATTTAATATTTCAGTCACTTAAAAGTTAATTTGCATTGAATAATTGCCTACCATTAAAGGAAATTTGAGCTATATAATCCTTGATGGGCATATTCTGGGTATGCAAATACTTCCTCTAAATTTTGGGTTTCTGTTCAACTGATTTATTCTCAAACCTGAAACATCTACATATAAAAAGAAGCACAGGTCACTAATTATAATAAACTTCACCCTTTGGAATTACTTCTATCACAATTACAATAAATTCATCTGCATTGGCATTTTCTACTTTTCGATGGGAAACAATAAAATTCCCAACATTTTTTAAATGATGTAACAATTCCTCTTGTGGTTACTTTTCCATATATATCCTCATCTCTGTCCTCATGTGAAATCAGAGGCAATTCGCAAACTAAAAACCTAATAAACAATTTTATAGGTACCGAATATAGAAATAAATTTAGTATTCTTACCTATTATGGTCCAAAGTCCAAATCCATGTTAATAGATAATTATTATTTTTATAAATATATTTTTTTGGAACTTCTGGTTTTAGTAATTATTAAATTAAACGAACTAAAAAGTCTTAAAATAAACAACTCTTAACCATAACCCCAAAAAATGCAGATCTCCTGTCAACTTTCTTTATTTTTTATTTATTCCTCATTTTCCTAGTGACGTCACAGGTGGTATGCGCGAACTGAACGAAATTGGAGCCGCTATCGATCATACCTTGTATTCTTTGTACCATGTTACTGAGTAGATACGATAGTATAAAACCATTGTTATTATGCTCATATCCTGGCTTATCGTACCGAAGGTTCGACTATAGATACAGATAAGGTACCACCACGAAACGCTTTCCTGTATCACTCCGAACGTTCTAATTAGATATTCACGTAGGAACGCGTACTGGCTTTAACGGTACCGAAGGCGTGGTTTTTGTCTAGAAATGTGTAGTACCACGTACCGGCGGTATACCGGTACTGCTTGGTGTACTCTAGGTGTTATCTAGAATAAACAATCGTTAAATTTGCAGAGACAATGGAGTGTCATATGTAGGAATGAACTTTCGTTCATGTTGGATAAGTACAATTAAGTATTTTGATCAAATGCACTAACAGGTTGGTCAGAATTGTATGCGGGAAACTTCGGCAGCATATTCTGCAGTTAAAAGATGTAAAAAACAATGTATGCACTATGGGCGCATATTTGAAGTGATTGCTGTTTGAAAAAGTGACTTATAATGCTGTTTTAATATAAATATTATTTTCAATTTATTTCTCTGTAATCTGTACATTTTCTCTGTTTCCTCAATAGCCTGCAAATTTTGTGGAATACCACCCAAAGTACATACTTTTATGTAAATGCCTAATAATGTTAACCTGTATGAAATATACACCGAGTGCGTCTCAAAAGTGGCTCACCCCTATAACTTTTTTATTTTTACGGTTAAAAAAACGAGATTTGATATGTTAGTATATGACATAAATTAGGATTGATTGACGTAAGTATTCAATTGTTTTCGGTCACTTTCTGTTACACCGGAAATGACTACAACTTTTGATTTTTAAATGGCACCCTCGGTATTTTTTTACTTTATTCGATAGAAAATAACACTCTGAATAGAATGACATTATCATGTCAACTTTTAACATTTTCGCATTTTGTTTTATTTGAAATTATAACTTGCGGTTCGTAACTAAAATTTGACTCGAAATACCAAGTGTGTGGTACCAAATTATTCGTAAAAAAATTCCTTTTCTAAATATGCTAATAAGCCACCCTCGTTTCATTTGAAAAAATTGAGATATCATTAAAAATACGATTTGAGCATTTTCTAACTGGCCAGGACAAGACACTAAAAACATTAGACAATCGAATCTATTTTTCCAAGGCTCCTTGATTAAGAATTAGGGTTTTAAACATAACCATGGCACTCTAGATTGAATTTTAAAATTCAATTTTGTTTTAAGCGAGAAATAGGCCTCACAGGTCACAGGTGTTTCCGGCAGAGGACGGCCCCTTGCTATTAAGAAAAAAAATACGTAGTAATCCTATGTCTACGGAATATTGGGACACCCAGTATATCCTGAGTCGATTATAAATAAATCGACAGAACCGCCTAACCGTTAACGATAAAAAAACAACAAAATATACTTTTTTACCAAGGCCATCCTCGATGCAACAGCGTTGACATTCACCGTCTCTTTAAATTACCCAGGTAATTTTATCGCAAAGTATACACACACATGACAAAAAAAGCGCTTAAAATGAGATAGTTTGGCGCACAACCAACTAATTACATGTAATAAACTGGGCAAGAAGTTACTGTATGAAAGGATTTACAATGAAGATGGTTTAAGAATAAATATCTTTAGTTATTTTATAAAAAATCTATGCTTCCCACCTGTTATTTTTGTGGTCAAAAGGAAATAAGCTGTTCGGGAATAAATTGCTACCGTTTATAGGGTAACACAAAAAGGTTTATTTCTCTTTTCAAGTTTTACAATAAAGTTGTTTGAATGGTAGTATAGTCTGTCCAACGAGAAGATCCTTGACAGTGAGAGATGTGTCTGTCATTTTAATTTCAAAGTAGTTTATTTTATTTTACAAAGAAATAAGTTGGTACAACTGGAACGCACTGCTGGATATATTTAAAATTTGATTGACAAGATGACAAGTGATTACTTCAAAATATTGTGAAAAAAACTGTATAAAACTGAAAAAATGTAATCGAGTTATTTTATTTACTAAAAACGGTATATGTTAATACAAAAAAAACAAGAACAAGACACTACATACCAAAAAAGTATAAAAAAGAACTATTATTTACTTTCAAGCTTTATGAAACTACCCGCATTTATGCTTATATTTATCAATATAACTTATGTACAAATACAAATTTGTAATATTCCACAAGAATAAATAAAACAACATAGGTAAATAAAACAAACTATTTTATTAATAATAACACCTACCAAATTTTATACCTTAA
>NW_022147078.1:3656554-3834240 GCF_002938485.1 Sitophilus oryzae
ACATCTATGGAATATTATAACCTACTTTATTAAACTGTAGTATTAATATCTCAATATATGTGTATAACAAGAAAAAAAATATTGATAATATTAAAGACGTGACAACATAGGCTGGATGAGGAAGGCTCGGTCGACTGTACCCAGAAGTAAACGTGTACAAAAAAGATTGTTAGACCGTGTTGAGATGTAAATAGTGTAGTCTATATTTTATTTTAAGTCTATGGTATACACCCTATTTTGAGGTCGTAGATTACGAATCTGAACTTTTTTCTTGGCGGTCTCTTACCGTTTTTCAGAAAAACGGAAAATTATTTCGACATCGAATTTTTCTTAATTTCTCATATTTTTAAGGTTTTCTAGCACATATTTTATTAGGTATTCAATAAACAATAATGTTATTGCTATTTTCTATTACTTTTTTAACCAATTCTATGCAATAAAATATTGTGTAAACAATTTGAAAATGTTGGGTTATGTGTTTCTGGCATTTAAATTTAAAGCAACCTTGCCAATGCTAAATCTAAATTTAGCGTGTTTTTTTTCGCTTATTCTGGGATTACGAAAGGCGGTCGCCAGAAGAACGGTCCTTCCCATAATTGCTATTTTACCAACGAGATCTGACTATTTATAACCACGAAGTTGCACGAAAGAGTTTTGATTGCATTGGTTACAACTTCCATGCGGAGGGTGTTTAATTTTCTGTTGTTATATTATATCAAAAAAAGATTAACCCCCTCCACAAAGTTAGGAGGTTAATCTTTTTTTGATATAATATAACAAAAAAAGATGAACAATATACACCCTCCGCATGGAAGTTGTAACCAATGCAATCAAAACTCTTTCGTGCAACTTCGTGGTTATAAATATAACAAAAAAAAAGATTAACCCCCTCCGCATAGAAGTTGAAACCAATGCAATTAAAACTCTTCCGCGTAACTTTGTGGATATGGGTAGGTATATTTAATTATTGTCGATCTCTTAATAGGTAATTTATTTAAAATCCCTAATCACCCGAAAAAATAGAAGATATGGTAACATTGTAAATTTTCAAATTTCTAGATTAGTTCTAGAATATATTTGTCTCTCTCATTACATAGGAGAGAGCAAGAAGGATATATGAAATGTCAAACTTCCATCTGGTCTCAATTTTCTTTGTTATTTTGTTAAGAAAAGTGTTTTTCAGTAAAATTTTGGACATTTTTCTATCCCCAATCAAGTGTGGCTTTTAGATAAACTATAATATAATGAAAATATAGTGAAATTATTACTTTATAGGGCCGAAATAAAGAAAAGTTCAATGTTGAAATAATTTTCCGTTTTTCTGAAAAACGGTAAGAGACCGCCAAGAAAAAAGTTCAGATTCGTAATCTACGACCTCAAAATAGGGTGTATACCAATTTTGGTGAAAATCGGACGATTTCCAGTTTTCCCAATAATTACCAAAATTATTTGGAAAAATCCCAAAAAATGATATCCCAGGTAAAAAAATCTACAACCTAACACCCTATATCTCCGAATCAAATCATTTTAGGACGCTACCCAAATTTTCCGAATACAATTCGGACCACCCTGTCTCAAAAATTGTATTAAAAATATTGATATATTTTTAATACATTTCATAAAGTTTATAGTTTAGTTGTATATCCTACCTTGTACCTAGATATGTCCTGATAATAACGAGATAAATTCACACTTTCTTAAACCATTTTTGTTGATGAAAATGTTCGTTAATCGTCTAATTGTCTCATCAACTATACTTATCAATCTTATCATCACTCTTGGCTAATAACAACCGGTCCAGTTCATCACTGTCTTCATCAATTAACTAATCTCAATATGAAAAAACCTATTAACACTGTTCATATTTACTGTTATTACTGTATTATTAACACTGTTCACATTTTGCATAATATTAATTTCAATATAACCTGAAAGAAGAAACAACCAAACGTAAACACACAAAAAATGCGTCAGTTAAAAATCTCTGCTTTCAAACGTCGTCAGTTGTTATTATAATCGATGCGTGTGCCACCTGTGGACAAAACAATTAAGCAATCTAAGGGCTCTTCCACACTCAAAATGTGCGATATTATTGTTTATTATTTATTAGTGATAATTAATTGATATTTTATAAGTATAAGAATAATTTAGAGATAAAGTTATAGCATCTATATGTGTGTTACTTTTAATATAATTATATTAATAGCCATATACCTAGTTTATTGTCGATGATAAAGTATCAATAACTTGCAATATTTCAGATATATGCGAAAATATCAACTTAGCTTGTAAGTAAAAAATGTGAGCTCTTTATTTCTTGTGAGTATTATTGACTTGCATTATTTGCTCGCATCAGATGTTTTTATTTATTTTATTTGAATTTAATTAATTAATAATTTTTTGTTATAATAGCTCACTTCAGAAAACGACAATTTAGTGTGTGAATGTTAAAGGTACTAATAAAGTCGAGTTTTTAGATAGCAATCTTATTTGGGTACGTACAGGGTGTCCCACTAAGAATAGCCCTCGGCTGTATCTCGGAAAGTATTAACCGTAGCGGCTGCGGAAAAAAAAATATGTATAATTAAAGAGGCTATGGGAAATTGCTGGAAATTATTTTCAAGTTTGTAGAACAACCGCTAGGGGGCGCAACTGCAACAAAAAATAAGAAAATGGAGTTTTTACCCAATTTTGCCTAGATAAGGTGTACTATAAGTGACAGCTTCATAATCTTCAGTAAATTTTGAATATTTTTTGTTAAAGTCATTTTCCCGTATCTACCAAAATAATGTGGTGGGGGGAGGTTAGATCTGTTTTTATTTGAATATTAATAACTCTGGACTGGATGATCGGAATCCAACAAGCGAGGGCTCGTTTAAAAGAGCGTTTCTTACTCTATATTGTACCATATAAACAATAATAATAAGCTTTTGAACGCAGACGCTAGGGGGCGCTTTCTTACAATTTAACAAACATAGCGCGTTTTTTCAAAAAAATTAAATACGATAGTATGTGTTATTTTAGCTGATAGTAAAGAGTAGTATAAGCTTAAAAAGTCAGCGAAAACCGCATCTTGATATCTTCTTTCAAACCGAAGATATTAGCAAAATGATAATAAATACCAAAAAAGTAAGCCCTTAATTACCTTATTTTTACAAAACGGTATCAGTAGCCCTCTTGATTATGCCCATTCTAACCTAAAAATAAGATAGAAACAGTTAGTTTATTTTAAAATCGACGATATACCCGAATATCATAATATCAAATGTATTAATATCTAATAATTAAGATATTAATAATAATGAACAAGAAACGATGATTCAGTGAAGTCATGGAAGGCTTTGGAAAAAAATTGCTTTTGACGAAATAGTATAAACGTCGAATTGTTATTAGATCAACATTTTGATGGTCTTAGCAGCGTTTTTTATCTTTTGATTGCTTTTTCAAAATGCCAACAACTTCAACTACTTCAAATAATAAAGGCATTTTGAAAAAGCATTTATTTTTTGGTATTTATTATCATTTTGCTAATATCTTCGGTTTGAAAGAAGATATCAAGATGCAGTTTTCGCTGACTTTTTAAGCTTATACTACTCTTTACTATCAGCTCAAATAACACATACTATCGTATTTAATTTTTTTTGAAAAAACGCGCTATGTTTGTTAAATTGTAAGAAATTGCCCCCTAGCGTCTACGTTCAAAACCTTATTATTATTATTTTTATCGTATAATATAGAGTAAGAAATGCTCTTTTTTACTTAATAATAAAACAAGGTATACAGAAAAAAAAATGATAGTATTACTGAGTAGATACGATTGTATAAATCCATTGTTATTATGCGGCTTATCGTACCGAAGGTACGACCATATATACAGATAAGGTACCACCAGGAAACGCTTTCCTGTATCACTCCGAACGTTCTAATTAGATATTCACGTAGGAACGCGTACCGGCTTTAACGGTACCGAAGGCGTGGTTTTTGTCTAGAAATGTGTAGTACCACGTACCGGTGGTATACCGGTACTGCTTGGTGTACTCTAGGTGTTATCTAGAATAAACAATCGTTAAATTCGCAGAGACAATGGAGTGTCATATGAAGGAATAGAGTTTCGTTCATGTTGGATAAATACAATTAAGTATTTTAATCAAATGCATTATACAGGGTGGTCAGATTTGTTTGCGAGAAACTTCGGCAGTATATTCTGTAGATAAAAAATGTAAAAAACAGCGTGTGCACTATGTGCGCATATTTGAAATGATTGATGCTTGAAAAAGTGACTTATAATAAAGAATATATGTATTAAAGATCATGAAAAAATTTTATTATTTTGAGTTCAAAATTAAAAAAAGATTTATGTAAAGACAAGAATGATAACGTGTGTTTAAGAAGAACGTGTTTTTGTTTGATAATATTGTTGCGGACCGGTGTGGACTCGACCTAACCTAACTATACGGCCCGCCCTCGGATGACCTTAACATCGCATTAAAGAATAGACACCGTAATGATTCATTCGAAGATTCGAGAAGAATCGAGTTCCACTAGAATGGCCGAGAACGAGAACAATCGAAACCTTCTCTATGCACCTAACGATCTATGGACTATTCTAGAGATCTTTAGCTGTCGGTATAAAAGCCGGCGGCTGTGGCCTACAGAGGGCAGTTATAAATAGACGAGTGCAGTTGACGCGCTAAAATTCAAAATAAATTCTTAGTTATAAATCGTTTGTAAATAGTTCTATAAGTCTTTTATCGTTATTGTTTTTCTTAATTAGTGTTAAATAAATAGTGTTTAAATAAATTGTGACTTTCTATCCACACTGTAAATCTTAGTTTTAGTTTAATTTTTTTAATGTAATATTTAGGTTAAGTCTAGAAAACATATTTTTTATTAATTTTCATAAGGTGGAGTGGAAGAATGGGTAACACCAAATCTCCAACCTTTTTGTGGAATGTGGATTAATAATTGCCTTCAATTTGTTATATGTTTGTACTTATTTGCACAATAAACATTATTTATTATTATTTATTATTTTATTATTAAAATAGAAACCGAAAATCTGATCAATAATTATGTTTTCCATGTATTCTACAACATATTTATTAATCCGTTGTATCTAACTAACGTGACGTCATAAATCTCGCTCCGAGGCTGTTCTATTAAGACGGAATTGGTCCAGTGAACTTATTTTTATTCCAAAAATACGTAGTAATCCTATGTCTACGGAATATTGGAACCCCCAGTATATGCGCTCAGTCGATTATAAATAAATCGACAGAACAGCCTAACCGTTAACGATAAAAAAACAACAAAATATAGTTTTTTACCAAGGCCATCCTCGATGCAACAGCGTTGACATTCACCGTCTCTTTAAATTACCCAGGTAATTTTATCGCAAAGTACACACACATGACAAAAAAACGGCTTAAAATGAGATAGTTTGGCGCACAACCAACTAATTACATGTAATAAACTTAGCAAGAAGTTACTGTATGAAAGGATTTACAATAAAGGCGGTTTAAAAATAAATATCTTTAGTTATTTTATGAAAAATCTATGCTTCCCACCTGTTATTTTTGTGGTCAAAAGGAAATAAGCTGTTCGGGAATAAATTGCTACCGGTTATAGGGTAACACAAAAAGGTATTATGTATGTTTTTTTCT
This sequence comes from Sitophilus oryzae, assembly GCF_002938485.1. NCBI lineage: Eukaryota > Metazoa > Arthropoda > Insecta > Coleoptera > Curculionidae > Sitophilus > Sitophilus oryzae. The sequence continues at coordinate 3,662,218 of NW_022147078.1, forward strand.
TTTCAAGTTTTACAATAAAGTTGTTTGAATGGTCGTAGTGATGAGAAAAAATAATTTGAATTATGTTTTTTTTTCTGAAAATATTATTATGTGGTAAAAACAACCTAATATAAACTTTTTTTACTCTTTCGTAGATTTAATGCGACGCCAATTCGATCACAGCCGTACCCTCATTTTCTCGAAGGTATTAGCGGCACTTTTGACCACCCTGTAACTTCGTTGTGGATAAAGCAAGAATATTAATTTTCACCACACATGAAGACATACTATAACTGGCTAGATTACCAAAATATCTAGTAATTATAACTTATAGGTTATGACTATGAAACGCTTGTCAAATTTCTTTAAATTCGACATTGACTCTTCATTGACGAATTCTTGACTGACAGATCATCAAAATTCTAAGGTACTTCTAGATGTGTCACAAACTTCAAATTTCGAATTATAGGTAGTTTTAAGCTTATAGGTTGATTCCCACTATCCGCGTCTGTCTCGTCTGAACTTTGCGACGCTCCACAGACGCCAAACTGTTAGCGTCGCGACGCGTCGCCCGTCTCAATCGATAGTAAATATCCCGAAGGTTTCTGTTTGATACTCTTCTTCGCATCGTTTACCCTGCAATCACAAACCTATCTGATTTATTTATCGATAGCTGAATATTTGCGTCCTGAAAAGTTATTTGTCTATCAAAAATATTAGTTTTAGAAGATGCTACAAGAATGGTACTTTTCAATTTTTAATTGTCTTTGTTATCTGGGGGCACGGCAGTACCCCCGCCAAGTCGAGCACAGCCGTACCATACTTTCTTCGAAGGTATCGGCGGCGCTTTTAAGCACCCCGTAACTTCGTTGTAACTTCGTTGTGGATCCTCCTCTTCCTAGGTGCCTTCTCTGTTGAGGTTGGCGATTAATATGGCATATGACTCTCTGTCCAGAGCTTGGTGAATAAGGGTGTTTCCGTCGTTGTGGGTATAATCTCTTATGTTACGTAGCCACGATTTCTTTTTCCTCCCTATGCTACGTTTTCCATCGATTTTTCCTTCTATCATGAGCTGTATTTCTTCATATTCTGAGTGCCGCATTATATGTCCAAGGTAGGAAGTCTTTTTGATTTTAATTGTACCTGTTAGGTGTGCACGAGTTTTCATTCTGTTTAAAACTTCACAGTTCGACGATACATCGACATTTCAAACGCATTAAGGCGTTTGATGTCTTCTTGTTTTAGCATCCATGTTCCGCATCCATATTGAAGCAGTAAGTGTTGCGGGACTTGGCATTTTTTACATTCTTCTTCTTCTTTCTTCTCAAACTCTCCTTTTCAGGAGAGAGTTGCGTTGCCTAGGCTGCCAGGACCATTCTGGCAAAGTACTTTTCTGCTTTTCTTTTTTCTTTTTTTTTGGGTGGTCACGATTTATGAACTTTCACCGATTTATCTTTCTTAACGACTAACAATTATTGAGGCTATTAAACAGGTTGCTTTAAGCTCTGCAACTATTCAGTTATGCATGCATTCTAGGAGTACTCTAAGCAGCTCTAAGTCCCAATAATTACTGTGCATTTCAAGAAAATATGATTATGCCATTTCAAATTTGCCGCTATTTTTTTTTTCTTGATTATAAAGTTAATGTTAGGCTTGTTATTCGTAAATATTTAGAGTTTTAAATTACTAACATTCAAAAACAAAGCGATTTGTTTTATGTGTTCTGTCTTGTTGAATTTGAAAAGGATGTCATGCAGTGAAATCGGTTTTTGAAATCTCATTGTCGAAATAGGAATATAAGATTTTTTGTTGATTATAATTATGTGGACAAACAATTATTAAATGAAAGACATCAGCAACCTTTCCACACTGACACAAATTATCTCTATTAATTCTGATTTTATAGAGATGTGACGGGGATAAGCAATGATTTGATATGAGTCGACACATGGTTGTTATTTGTTGCTTTGTCAATGATTTATATTGTTTGAACCATGGAATCCTGTATGGGTGCAATATTCTTTCCCTTTCGTTCTACCAATTGCTACAAATCTTTCTTTCCATTTATTATATATGAATTCTTTCATTTTTGGTATAAAGGTTTTATAATCTGCTTTGGGTGTTAGTATGGGAGGTAAGAGCCGTCCAGCGTTGGCCAACTTGTCTGCTTCCTCATTTCCATAAATTCTAATTCAAATTCAAATTCAAATTCAAATTTCTTTATTAGACCCCATTAAGTTTTACAGAATAATATTAGTATTAATAAATGTGTGTCTAAAGGGATCGCACCGCGATTATAAAACCGATACAATGGCACAAAGTGCCAGAGTGGTGCGACCCCAAATACAAAATAGAAATAAATTAAATTATAGAAATAAACAAAATTATAAAAATTAAAATTATATAAAAAAAGTGAAAATATAATTTTATCAGGGATGAGCGGAGATAAGCAGAGAGGCATAATGAAACAGTGTAACAAACCGGAACAGCAACCAATGACGGGCATATCAGAAGAACAAGATCTCACAAATCAGTCGAAGAAATTATAATATTTACGAATTTAGTAAATGATTTTTAATTTGTTTTTTATAATCTGTAAAGAATTGAAATTTAAAGTTATTAGAAATATTATTCCACAAATGTGGCGCTATGAAACTGAAAGATTTTTGGAAGTTAGCTGTTCGGTGTTGAGGAATTTTAAAATAATGCACTTGTCTAGTCGAATGATCATGGTCAACGTAGTGAAACAATGAGAACAAATAGGGAGGCTGCTCTGTTGTTAAAATTCGATAAATGATGTCATTAAATGAAATTGTCGTCTGTTAGTCATGGATAAAATAGATAAATTTTTAAGATGTGGCGTTATATGATCTCTAAAAGGAATGTTAAAAGAAAACCGTAGACACGAATTTTGAAGTATTTGGATTTTTCTAGAGAATCTAGCGTTTATGGATGTACCATAAACAACATCGCCATAATCAAATAAAGATAAAATAAGTGTGTCACATAATTGATACTTAGTCTTTGATGGTATATATTTCTTAAGAGACGAAAAATTCTTCAACCGTATATAAGCAGCCTTTAATTTAGTAGTTATATGTGCCTGAAATGAAAGCTTCGAATCAAAATAAACTCCAAGATTTTTAGTCTCTGTAACAATGGGTATCGCAACATTATCTATATGGATATTCATGTTACCAGCCGTATTTGTATTTTTTTTTATATCACTACCAAACACTGTAACACAAGATTTACCGGTATTTAATTTTAAATTATGATCCAGAGCATATTTATTAATTTTATTAAGATCGTCATCAAAATTTAACTGAAATTGTGCCAAATTATTAGTATCTATTCTGCAATAAATTTGAGAATCATCTGCATATTGCTGCAATTCAGAAAACTGTGATTCCTTATCCATATCAGCTACATATAACGAAAATAAAAGTGGCCCCAGAATAGATCCCTGAGGAACCCCAGAAATCATAGGAATATACGAGGCATGTTTTTTAAGTAAGTACCGTTTTGGAATAAAAAAAAACGTGCAAAGATATCGCAATAATTTTATTTTTACATGAAAGCCTGTACCTTAATCTACTTTTCTACATAATTTCCGTGAATATTGAGGCACTTGTCATAACGTGGCACCAGTTTTTCAATACCCTCCTCATAAAATTCTGCCGCCTGACTGGTTAACCACTGTATCACAACTGTTTTGACTTCGTTATCGTCTTGAAGACGCTGACCGCCCAGGTGTTTCTTCAAGTGCAGGAATAAATGGTAGTCACTGGGCGCCAGATCAGGCTGTATGGAGGATGATCAGAGTTTCCCATTTAAAAGATTTGATGAGATCTTTGGTCCGATTAGCCACATGTGGACGGGCATTATCATGCAGCAAAACAATACCCTTACTCAACTTGCCACGTCTTTTGTTTTGGATTGCACGGCGCAGATTGTTCAATGTCTCACAATAAGATGCTGCCTTGACTGTCTCATTACGAGGCAGAAACTCCACTAGCAATACTCCTTTTCTGTCCCAAAAAACTGCACATGATTCTCCGGGCAGAAATTGTTTGCTTAAACTTCACTGTTTTGGGTGATGATGAATGTCGCCATTCCATGGACTGTTGTTTCGATTCTGGTGTTTCGTAGGCCACCCATGTTTCGTCACCAGTAACAATTTTGTCTAAAAAATCTTCACCTTCATTGTGGTACTGCTCAAGGAAAGTCAATGCACTGCCTAAACGTTGGGTTTTGTGCAAATCCATCAACATTTTCGGAACCCAACGTGAACACAATTTCCGGTAATTCAAGTTCTCGGTCACAATGCGATACAAAACACTACGAGAACATTGAGGAAAGTAGTCGCACAATGATGAAATTGTAAAGCGTCTGTTTTCTTTCACCTCTTTGTCCACTTTCTGCACCGAATCTTCATTAACGACCGAAGGACGCCCACTCCGTTCTTCATCATGCACATTTGTGCGGCCATCTTTAAATGCTCTCACCCTTTTCCTTACCATTCCATCACTCATAATGGTTTGTCCGTAAACTTCACAGATCTCAGGATGAATATCGATCGGTTTTACGCCTTTAGCACTAAGAAATCGTATGACAGCCCGTACTTCACAATCGGCGGGGCTCACGATTGTCGGAGGCATCTTAAACACTCAATAAACAACGTATACGATGAAGAATCAGACTGTACTGGCGTCTGTGCATAGACAAGAGATGTAGGTAACCAGCGCGCATAGACAAGAGATGTAGGTAACCAACGCCGACCGTAGCGCTGCGGCGGCGGAATCGCAAAACGGTACTTACTTAAAAAACATGCCTCGTAACTAGATTTTTGTTTTAAACTTCCCCGCTTCATGACAACACAATGTGATTTATCTTTTAAAAGGTTTTCTATCAATTCTAAAGAGCCGTCTGAAAATATGTTGGTATGACTTGGTATCCATGCTAATTGTACGTCCCTTGTGTTTATTAATTTCCTTCTTGTGACCAGGTGTTAGTTCGTCCGTTTTAGCGTCTATTCCAGTTTTGCTTATCTTCTTTAGGGTACTTGATGAATCAGAGAATATAACTGCCTTGGCGATATCATATTGTTCTATCAAGCATAAACTTCTGCAGAAGAGATAGATAGAAATAGAATTACATTCTATGTTTTTGATGGGATTAATTTTACAATAATTCTACACAACGGTTGTCAACTTAAGGTACGTTGGTATTTGCCTGGTTTTGCATTGTTACTTGCTCAGTTTTAATTTAAAAATAGATGCAGTCTTTCTTAAATTAGTTAAAATAGGCTTGTTCGAAATTGTTCAAATTTGGCTTGTGCACTGAGGCTGAGACTTCACTGTAAAATCAGTAGGGAAGCGAATAATATTTGGACACCCAAGCAGCATTTGGACGTCGGGACAACGTTGTGTCACGCGACCAAACGTCGGGGCGCAACGTCGGCACAACCTCGTGCCAACCCTAGTCTGCACTAGTTTGGAGAATAATTTTTGGGTCAAAACGACGTTGGATACCGACGTTGGCTAGAAGCCTAATTTAGTACAAACTGCAACGTTGTTTAAAATCCTAATTCACAGAAATACAAAACTAATATGGCGTCTAAGTCGCGTTTTATCCTAAATTGGGATAATTATAGTAAAAATATTATATTTATAATTTAGTTAGAGACATATGTCAGATGGCAGTGAAGGAAAACAAAACAAAAGTATTTAAGTGTGGAGGATGTTTGAAGATCATAATTATTGAAACACTTTAACCGACTCTGTAACTCGTTACCCAAGGTAAAAAGTTAAACGCAAACAACTTTATTGATAAATGTATTGTTTCTACTTTAAAAAATACTAATGGGCCTTGAAATTAAAGAAGTTTTAAAAATTTTCTTGAATTTTTTTTTTAGTAAAATGAGAATAATTTATTCGCATTCGAAAAAATTGTTTCCGCGTATTTTTTAGGGTCAAATATTTCAAGTTAATGTATTCAAAAAGCAGGAATTGCTATTTTAAGAACGAAACATTTTCTTATTTAACAACATGGCGGCTTTAACTTTGTTGTTTTGGAGATTAAGATGGAGTAGTTCGAGTAGTCGCATACTGGACTAATAAAGTCGCAGTTCGGCCTTAACAGGTAGTATACTAGTCGCAAGATTGCCTAATTTAGTCATTCTAGAGTCTAGCTTGTGCCGCCCTCTATAATCTAAATAAACGAGGAAGTGTCGGTAATATATGTCGATGTATATTTAAATTTAGTTTTATATGTACCTTTCTTATGTCCCATTTTAATTAAGTTTTTTTTTTATAAAAACAAAAACAGCACTGAACTGTCTGACTGAACAGAACAATGAATTGAAAATTTAAGATTTAAGGTTATGGTTCAATACAGTTGCAAAAAGGTAGTGACTCTACGTCCTACCAACGTAAGAATAAGGAAATCTAAACAACGTTGGAATTAGTAAAACAGACGACGTTTGCATAACGTTGGAATAGGTCCTGAAACTGACGTCGGAAAACTCTATATTATCCAACGTTGTAACTACGTTGTCCAAATCACCTAAAGATCACTTAAGCAAAAAAGGTTACAAGACAACGTTTATTCGACGTCGCAGAAGCTTCTACTTTGCTGTAGTACTAGTCCAACGTCGGCACAACGTTATAAAAACGTTTAAATTTATTTTAATACCCAAGGTAGGGAGCTAACTATTTTTTGTAACTAATCCAACGTTGTGTTTAGTAAACATGTGGTCGCAAGTCGTGAAAATGCTACTTGGGCAGTTTAAGGTTTAAGTTTCGAACGCCGATGGACCACCCGGTATATAACTGCGTACATGGCCAAAAGGGCGGCAAATCGGGACAAGGGGGGAGGGAAGAGGGATGCACCGCTCCTATCCCCAATCGATAACGAATTTCCCCCCGTTGGAAAACCGCGGGCCAATTTTCCGGGCTTAATTTTCCGAATTCCGTCCGACCCGGCCGTTCCAGAATCCAGGAATCTCGTTATTATAATGTTGAACCTTTTCCAAGCGGATACGATTGAAAATTCGGAATCTTAAAAGGAAAATTTAAATAGACTTCCTCTTTTATGCTTGTTTCCTTTCCTTACACAGGGTTGTTCACCACATACGACACGGAGTATGTGGTGAAGAAGAAAGAAGAGAATTTGTAAAAATCTCATCTAAACGATGAAATTTTTACAAATTGTAAGTTTGGGGTTCGTTGAAGGACGATTACAGCTACAATTTAAAAATATTTTTCAAGATACAGAGTGTCCCAAATAAATAAAAAATATCAAAGTTGTATTTTTTTAAATGGAACACCCTGTATATTATTACATTTTTAGTTTCTACGATTAAAATAAAGGTAAATTTGATTAAGGTTTATTATACTTAACCCAGGTTTTTAAATATTTCAATTTTGTGAAATTGCAGTAAAAATTTTAAAGCTTCATTTCTCCAAGGGTATCAATGTTTTTAATACTAAATATTTAATGAAGTTTATTTATTGATCAGTTATTGTGTTGCAATAATAAAAATAATACTACCTTATACAGAGTGTCTAAAAATTTATTTTAAATAATTATTAGCTTCAAACGGCAATAACTTCTTTAATTTAAATTGAATGCTCTGTATATTTTAGGAGAATCAGATGCACAGTTAAATTGTCTATCAAATTGTATTATACCATTTTTTACCTATCCCTTCAAGTTTTCGTAGAAAATGCATTTTCTTATAATTTAGACCTCATTTATCAATATATCCATGGAATATTGACATTTTAGATTGTTTTTAAAGCAACAAATGTACAAAATGTAATAGACTAGTAATATTATCGTTTTTAGCAAAACGATAATATTACTAGCCCATTTTGTATGCAAAAAAAGAAAACTATTTAAATCTTTATAAAAGAGTATACCATTAATTAAATATAACACCATTATTTCTGCCCATATACTAATTAATTACATACTTTATTGTGTTCGTTAATAAATTATTATAAATAAATGTGGATTTGAGTCAGAAATCAATATAATAATAAGTTTTCAAATTAAAGTCTCTGTTGTTATAAATAAGCATTTATTAAAAAATGAAATATAATTTTTAAGGTGTTACTTTTTATCACACTGTCTAATGCCCATACAAAATTCAGTTTTTTAGTATTTGGAGAAATTATTATTAATCAACGCAAACAGTCAGTTAATGTAGTTTGAATACTGGAATCATATTAATTGGTCCTCTTTAACAAATATTTAAAACAGTTTTTTTTATTTTTTAATGAAATAAACGAATTATCTCGACAATATTAGTATCTGTACTCTTTAAAAAATTTGGTACATCTTTAAAAAAATGTCAATAGTCCATGGGTATATATTGATAAATAAGTTCAAAATTACAAGAAAATGCATTTTCTACGGAAACTTAAAAGAGATAGGTAAAAATGGTATAATATAATTTGATAGACAATTAAATTGTGCATCTGATTTCGTAAAATATACAGGGTGTTCCATTTAAATTAAACAAGTTATTGCCGTTTGAAGCTAATAATTATTTAAAATAAATTTTTAGACACTCTGTATAAGGTAGTATTATTTTTATTATTGCAACACAATAACTGATCAGTAAATAAACTTCAGTAAATATTTAGAATTAAAAACTTTGATACCCTTGGAGAAATGAAGCCTTAAAATTTTTACTGCAATTTCACAAAATTGAAAATATTTCAAAAACGGTAAGGTTTAAGTATAATAAACTCTAATCAAATTTACCTTTATTTTAATCGTAGAAACTAAAAATGTAATAACATACAGGGTGTTCCATTTAAAAAAATACAACTTTGATATTTTTTACTAATTTGGGACACTCTGTATCTTGTAAAATTATTTTTAAATTGTACCTCTAATAGTCCTTCATCGAACCCAAAACTTACAATTTGTAAAAATCTCATCGTTTAGCTACAATACTCCGTGTCGTATGTGGTGAACAACCCTGTATATTCTGTCTTGGTCTTATTTTATCTATTTCAGTCTCTGTGGACGTCACCATTGATGATGTGTAAACTCATAGACAAATAAAACCATACGATCGAGAAAAAAAAACGACGCCAAAAACGGCTGCAGAATGTAGTAAAAATAATTTTTAAATGGTGTACATACTTTCAAATTCGAGAAAAAATATTTTTTTTTTGGAAATAGATTTGTATGTCTGGAAACGGGGGTTTTTAATCCTTCTACAATTAGTGTTAATTTTAACAAGTTTTATGTCAATATTTTGTAAATCACCTGGCCAAAATTATCTTTGATTGTTGTTCCTTAGCCGTCTTTGCCGCGGTTTTTTTCATACGGTATCATATTTTATCATTTTTTCATATATTTATCATATGGTATATTGTTCCAAAGTTTCCCTATCCCCATGTTAATTTTAAGGATGTATTGTTATTTTAATGAAACAATTTTATGACCTAGAACAATTGACATTTGCAAATTGACAGTAACAGAGTATTCGGAAACTCCGGCAGAATATTTTATATTAAATATCATCAAAATGTTAACAGAGCTGGTAGAAATGTAAGAACTTGACCGCCGAAAAAATGTATGGAAGGAAACGATATGGAACGGAAAGGAATCGGAACGGATACTGTGCATTGTCCTGTTCACTTCTTCTTCTTCTTCTCAGCCATTACACATCCACTGCAGAATGTAGGCCTCTCTCAGTTTCTTCCACTCGTTTCGATTCTGTGCCCTCCTCATCCAGTTCTTACCAGCTACGGCTTGGATATCATCAGTCCATCTTTTAGTAGGTCGGCCGACTGGGCGTTTTGCTAGGCGTGGCCTCCAGCAAAGAAGTCTTTTTGCCCATCTTTCTTCGGACTGTCTGGCCAAATGTCCTGCCCAAGACCATTTGGAGTTAGCTATCCTCTCTACGATGTCCGTTATCCTCGTCTGTCGGCGAATGTCTTCATTTTTAATGTGGTGGCGAAGACTGATACCCATCATGGCTCTTTCCATAGCTCTTTGGCTCACTCGCAACCTGTTCACACTTCGTGCCGTCATCGTCATAGTTTCCAAACCATAGGTCATGACAGGCAAGACGCATTTGTTGTAAACGTCTCTTTTTAGGCTATTTGGGATTTTGCTTTTGAATATAAAGTTAAGTTTACCAAAAAGCTGCCCATCCGAGATTGATCCTTCTAGAAATTTCGGTTGTTTGATTTTCCTTGCCGAGTTTTATGGCATGACCTAGATATATATATACTCTTTAACGTTCTAATCCTTTGTCCATTAACATTAACTTGCTCTTCATTTTCATTTAGGGTTTTAGTTTTAGACAAATTCATTTTTAAACCTACTTGCGCAGATGTGTGGTCAAGTTGTTCGAGCATTGTTTGAAGTTCTTCCAACGATGAGGCCAGGGCAACGACATCATCAGCGAACCGCAAGTGGTTAAGCATCCCACCATCTACCTTAATACCCTTCTTGTCCCAGTTCAGCTTCTTAAATACGTCCTCCAGGGCCAGTGTAAAAAGTTTGGGGGAAATAGTATCTCCCTGTCGGACTCCTCTTTCCATTTTAATTTTATTTGTTATATTTATGTCATCCAGTTTGATAGTCATTGTAGCTGATTTGTAAATAGATGATATTATGCCCGAGTATCTGTAGTCTATTCTGGCATTTTGTAGGGCATCGAGGATGGCGTGTAGCTCTATAGAGTCGAAAGTCTTCTCATAATCCACAAAGGCGACATATATAGGGAAGTTGTATTCAGTGCTTTTCTCTATGAGAGTGCGGACTGCCTGAAGGTGATCCACAGTACTATATCCACTTCTAAACCCTGCCTGTTCCGGGGGTTCATAGAAGTCGGATTTGTTTGACAGGCGATTTGTCAGCACCTTTGTGAATATTTTGTAGAAGTGCGAGAGCAGGCTGATGGGACGATAATTGTCGAGTCTGGTGTTATCACCCTTTTTGTGAATGAGAGTGATTGTTGCGTTTTGCCATAGCTCTGGTTATCTTTGTTCCATAATGCATCTGTTAAAAATTTCCGTCATCTTCTGCAGTAGAAATTGTCCACCAGATCTGAACATTTCGGTTGTTACTCTGTCTTCTCCCGCTGTTCTGTTATTTTTCATTTGGGACAGGGCTTTCCTTATTTCTTCTACGTCTATTTCAGGAATTTCCTCGGAGTTAACATTAATGACTGGGGGTCTAGTGGGTTCGCTGATCGTTGTTATTTGCTTGCTGTATAGTGTTGCATAGAACATTTCAATCACCGTCAGCATTGAATCTGTGGTCGAGACTAGGTGGCCTTCCGAATCTTTCAGTTGGCAAATTTTATTTTTGCTTCCGAGTCTGTTCCTTCTAAGTACTTTCATATTGGAATTCTGTTCTATGCATTCCTTTATCGTATTCGTGTTGTAAGTTCTAGTGTCTTTACGTATAGCCTTATTAATTACCCTGTTCATTTCTCTGTATTGTGATGTGCTCTTATCCAGCTTCCGTCTCTCCATCATTAGTTGTTGTGTTTCTGGGGATATTTTTGGGTTTCTGGCAACTTTTAATCTTGATGCGGTATTCCTGGTACTATTTGTAATCTGGGAGGTTGTTTGTTGTACCAGATCATCCAATGACAGGTCTTCCGCGTTTCGCATATTGGATAGCCTTCTATTTAGGTCGATTTGGTAGTTAGAGGTATCTTGGTTGGTCAGATTTAGGTGTTGCCTTTTAGTATTTATGAGTTTTGTTCTTTCTAGTGATGTGTTGATTTTAATTCTAGTTCTAACCAATCTATGATCACTGCCAGTAGAGAATTGGTTGATTACCGATACATCTTCAACAATGTGTTTTTTATTACATAGGACATAATCAATCTCATTTCTTGTTGATCCATCGGGATTAGCCCAGGTCCATTTTCTGTTCGGTTTTTTTTTGAAAAAGGTGTTCATTGTGTTGCGGGCCGGTGTGGACTCGACCTAACCTCACAATATGGCCCGCCCTCGGATGACCTTAACATCGCATAGACACCGCAATGATTCATTCGTTCGAGAAGAATCGAGTCCCACTGGAATGGACTAGTACATACGAGAACATTCGAAAACCTTGTCTACGCACCTAACGATCTATGGACAATTCTAGAGTTCTTTACCTGTCGGTATAAAAGCCGGCGGCGGTGGCCTACAGGGGGCAGTTATAAATATACAGTTGACGCGCTAAAATTCAAAATAAATTCTTAGTTATAAATCGTTTGTAAATAGTTCTATAAGTCTTTTATCGTTATTGTTTTTGTTAATTAGTGTTAAATAAATAGTGTTTAAATAAATTGTGACTTTCTATCCACACGGAACCGACGAAAAACGTAACAATTGCATAGATGTTGTGTTGTTGAAGGAAGTTAAGAAGTTTTTCGGCCCTTTCGTTTCTTTGTCCTAGGCCATATTTCCCTATATATGGGCCATCGTCTTTCTCCCATTTGCCTATCTTAGCATTATAGTCACCGATAAGGAGGGTAAAATATGTTTGAGATGTATTTAAGGCTCCTATTCAATTACATGATATAATATTTTATGTTAACGGAAGGGACCTGATATGGAAGGTATAGTCCCAAGCAGCATTTGGACGTCGGGACAACGTTGTGTCACGCGACCAAACGTCGGGGCGCAACGTCGGCACAACCTCGTGCCAACCCTAGTCTGCATTAGTTTGGAGAGAAATTTTTGGGTCGAAACGACGTTGGATACCGACGTTGGCTAGAAACCTAATTTAGTACAAACTGCAACGTTGTTTAAAATCCTAATTCACAGAAATACAAAACTAATATGGCGTCTAAGTCGCGTTTTATCCTAAATTGGGATAATTATAGTAAAAATATTATATTTATAATTTAGTTAGAGACATATGTCAGATGGCAGTGAAGGAAAACAAAACAAAAGTATTTAAGTGTGGAGGATGTTTGAAGATCATAATTATTGAAACACTTTAACCGACTCTGTAACTCGTTACCCAAGGTAAAAAGTTAAACGCAAACAACTTTATTGATAAATGTATTGTTTCTACTTTAAAAAATACTAATGGGCCTTGAAATTAAAGAAGTTTTAAAAATTTTCTTGAATTTTTTTTTTAGTAAAATGAGAATAATTTATTCGCATTCGAAAAAATTGTTTCCGCGTATTTTTTAGGGTCAAATATTTCAAGTTAATGTATTCAAAAAGCAGGAATTGCTATTTTAAGAACGAAACATTTTCTTATTTAACAACATGGCGGCTTTAACTTTGTTGTTTTGGAGATTAAGATGGAGTAGTTCGAGTAGTCGCATACTGGACTAATAAAGTCGCAGTTCGGCCTTAACAGGTAGTATACTAGTCGCAAGATTGCCTAATTTAGTCATTCTAGAGTCTAGCTTGTGCCGCCCTCTATAATCTAAATAAACGAGGAAGTGTCGGTAATATATGTCGATGTATATTTAAATTTAGTTTTATATGTACCTTTCTTATGTCCCATTTTAATTAAGTTTTTTTTTTATAAAAACAAAAACAGCACTGAACTGTCTGACTGAACAGAACAATGAATTGAAAATTTAAGATTTAAGGTTATGGTTCAATACAGTTGCAAAAAGGTAGTGACTCTACGTCCTACCAACGTAAGAATAAGGAAATCTAAACAACGTTGGAATTAGTAAAACAGACGACGTTTGCATAACGTTGGAATAGGTCCTGAAACTGACGTCGGAAAACTCTATATTATCCAACGTTGTAACTACGTTGTCCAAATCACCTAAAGATCACTTAAGCAAAAAAGGTTACAAGACAACGTTTATTCGACGTCGCAGAAGCTTCTACTTTGCTGTAGTACTAGTCCAACGTCGGCACAACGTTATAAAAACGTTTAAATTTATTTTAATACCCAAGGTAGGGAGCTAACTATTTTTTGTAACTAATCCAACGTTGTGTTTAGTAAACATGTGGTCGCAAGTCGTGAAAATGCTACTTGGGGTGAGAATCAACCTTAATATGGAATTTGAGATGAATTGGTATACTAGACGTCATTTTCTATCGATTCGCAATAAACACCATAAAATATCAGTTTAACGCCTGGCCTCACCGATGATACAACTTTAAAACAAATTTGTTCTAATTCGGGTCTTTGTACGGTCCAATTCACGCTTCTTCATCTCTCTGGCGACTGCGGTTTGTTCCAATTGAATTCTATTTGTTTATTTGTCTCACTCATCCGCATATGCGTTGCTAGTGCCATTCACGTTTACAACCGATTAAAATAGTTTATATGTCGACTCGACAACTGCAACTAGGAAAACAAGCTGTTTTATGGGGTTTTACAGCCATTTTATTGTGTGCTGTTGTGTAAACTACGATTTAGAACAGGATATTAGGGCTGTAATAGTAGATTTTTAATTTATATAGTGTGTTTTATTTATTTAAAATGTGGGTAGAGTATGTCCAACAACTTTTGAATAAAAATATTAAGGAAGGAGTATAATGCTATCCATGTATTCATTTAACACATTTGAATTTGATTTGAAATTTTGTTGATTTGTCAGTCTTTACTATGTTTTTTATGTGTGTAAAATTTCAGGAAAAAGGGTTTACCAATATGTTCTGAAAAATAAGGAAAATATATTATTTTTATTTAACCTTTCGAGTGCTGTAACTTTTTCGGGAAACATTTTAGGGCATATCTGCATAGGAACTTTTTATTTTATTTTTATCTGTAGAGTGACCCAACTGTTAGAGGATAGATAGACTATTTTTGATACCCTGTATATACATATATTATTATTAAGTATAGAATAATATAGAATATGTTGCAGCGTAATTAGACAAAAATAGTATGAAATCTATAAACAGTAATAAGTCTATAGCTTAAAATCTATTTCTGTTACGGTTGAAAAATGACCACATCCCGTAACTATCGAGTGCCGAAACGTAGAATGTATAAAATCGGCATTTCATTGAAGGACTTTGGTGTGTTCTAATAATACCCGACCTAAATCGATGGGAATCCAATATGCCGATTCGGATTTAATGCAAAGCAACATTAAGGCCATATGCTTTATGGTAGATCTGCTACAATTTAATATTACTTAACCGCCAAATCAGTTTAATGGATACAAACTTAAAAAAAAACACTAGTCTAAAAATGTTTTATCTTCATACACCTAGACCTAAACTCCGACACCTTAACAACGGAATAAATAAATATATTATACAGGGTGTCCCAGAAATGAGTGCAAGAATTTTAACTGGTATTATAGTTCGACTCCAGACACTGTGCGTTTTTTTGGCAAAAAACATATTGACATTTTTATATTTTTCTTGACATTTTTCGGAAAATATTGAAACATTTTTGAATGCCGTTGTTCAGTTTCCGGAAATTTTGTTTACAGTGCTTCAAGAAAATGCAATTTTTCCACCTCCTAGGTTATTCACATCCTCTATGTTTATTTTTAAATTTCTACAAACAAAACATTTTCCGATGCACGTCATCAATCATATCGACATTGACATTAAGGTCTATAAACCTGACTAAATTAAATTTTGGCAAAAATGTTTAAATTTGTTGTATAATTTAAGATACCGAGCAGCTTTTCATTTTACTTTATAGAGCAAATGATTGTAACAAATTATTTTACTTATTATTTAATTATTGTTTAAGAGATTAAAAAAACTAAATTACTATTCCAACTAATCATGTAATTAGTGTGTAATTATAATTAATAATTGTCCTATTATAGCGCTCATATCATTGTTTAATTCATTAACGGGAACTGTATGCTTCCATTATAAAAAAAGGAAACGAACCATTTTTCATATAGAAAATTAAAAAAAGGAAGATTAAATAAAATAGTGCTTATTCAGACAAACATAAATAATGCTGTTTTATAAAACTGACATAACATATATTTCTGCCTTTGTAATAGTAATTTTTATCTCTTGTTTCAGGTGAACAAACCGGCACAAGATGACACATGTGTAGATACGTATGTAATACAGGCTTTGAACAACATTATCGGCGGTTATTTGATAGCTTGTTCCAGTGGCGTATCACCAGGGAATATATAAACAAACATCTATGTTTATAATATTTTGATACTGTTCTATTTGAAATATTTTTGAAATACAGAGGAACTTAAAATCATATATACATATTTTTTATTATACAAGTTGTGTCTTAAATAAGTGCAGATATTTTTTTGCAACCTAAAAAAACATTTTCTGGGGTCTAATTCTTCTTAATCTACAAACCTATGTTGCCATATTATCAAGATATCTTTTTTAACCAGAAATTAAAAAAATCTATTTCAAAAATTAAAAATGTTCAATTGTTTTGCGGAAAAAACCTTATATAAATACCGGGTTTTTCTTTAAGTGGTTCACACCCTATAACTTTTTTACTTTTCCAGATAAAAAAGGATAAGTTAGGATGGATTGACGTATTCAATTGTTTTTGGTTACTTCTTGTTTCACCGGAAATGACTACAACTTTTGATTTTTAAATGGCGCCCTCGGTATTTTTTTTTACTTTATTCGAGATTCGATAGAAAATGACACTCTGAATAGAATAACATATCGCACGTCAACTTTTTGACATTTTCGCTTAAAAAATTGTGTTTTAAATTTCAATCTAGAGTGCCATGGCTGTGTTAAAAATACCAATTTTTAATTAAGCAGCCTTGGAAAAATAGATTTGATCGTCTAATGTTTTTCGTGTTTTGTTCTGGCTGGTTAAAAGATGCCTAAATCATACTTTTAATCATATCTCAATTTTTCCAAATGGATCGAAGGTGGCTCGTTACCATATTTGGAAAAAGCATTTATTACGAATAATTTGGTACCACACACTTGGTATTTCGAGTCAAATTGTCGTTATAAACCGCAATGTTACAATTTCAAATAACATGACATTTGTGCATATGGTGTACAAATGTCAAAAGTTGAAATTGTAAAATCGCTTATATCTGGGGCTTACTCAACCGGGTCTCACAATGCAAATTCACCTCAAATGTCCATTTAGTTGGTCATTGGCAAGCACTCTCTCATTGTACATGAAAATAACAAAACAAACATTTACTGATCTGGATAAAATTGATAGTTAAATAGTAAAACTCACCCGCCCCCTAACCACTGACATCACTGACATTCTATTCATTATATCACATTCCATATCTCCCATCTAATTCAAATATTATTCAACAACTAGCTAGTGTCACCTGAAATAGTATAGGGGCTTCCCCCGGACGCAAATCTGCCGCTAAACAGATTTGCATGCCAATCGAATAGGCTAATTGGGGTACCTCACTACCCCAACGCCGCATCGTGTCAATCGAGAAGACAAGAGAGTCCTCAAACTCTCAAGACCAACCTCGAAGACAAGATGTCACAAGAGGTTTTCTTCTGGTCAAACGACCCGTTGCCTTACAGTACATGCAACGTTTATGGTCAAAAGACTCGCAACCCCCAAATGTCAGCTCTATGACAAAACACAACACAACAGCCGGCCGGTCCGTCTACTACTGACCTGCCGCCGGCAAGCTAAGCCTCCTCTTATAAGAAGTGTCTAGCTCTAGCAGTCAACTATTAAGCTTGACCAATCAGGTTGGTTAGCGTGGTTATTTGGAGTGTGTTAATTCATTTGTGTTTGTCAATAACTCTAACGTGATTGGTCGGGCTTAATAGTTGCCTGCTAGGGCTAGACACAAGTCTCTTATATCACAATTTTACCTGATCACAAATATTTACATCGCTTGCCAATGAATCATACTATTTTCTCTAATCGACTTTCAAATAGAGTGTTTTAGCATTACTAGATAAATAAATAGAGAGTTTCCGAATTATAAAACCATTATTATAACCAACTTATTTTCCAAGTTTTACAAAATATGATATACATCATTTGATTGAAGGTCTGTTCCCTGAACTAGTCAGCACGTTTCTCATTGGTTAAAATGCCTAGAAACCTGATTGTTAGTCTGGTTTCTACAAAATACCGGGGATGTCGTTGAAAAATCAAAAGTTGTAATTTCCGGTGAAACAGGAAGTGACCGAAAATAACTGAATACGTCAATCAATCCTGATTTATGTCATATACTAAAGTACCAAATCTCGTTTTTTTTCTCTGAAAAAAAAGTTATAGGAGTGAGCCACTTTTGAGAGACACCCGGTATACCACCCCTAAAAATATTTACACTTATTTAAGACTCCCCCTGTATATACACGGATTTTTTAAGCCATTTGTATTTAAATTCTGTGACTTTTTAGCTTCTTTTTTAATTAAAAATTAGTTATATTGTACGAAAAACCTCTCATTTAAACAACAATAGTCTAATTTTTTATACATCTCGAATTTTTACAGTTGATTTTTAATCATCTGTTAAACTATAATCGCTATACGTGTATTTCATTTATTTATTTATTTTTCTACGGCTGCAAATGTGTGTAAGGACGTTACAGAATGATTTTTTATGACATAATTTTATTTCTTTATCTATTTTTATACTACTAACTGCTTTTCTTTATTTTAATCTGATGTACTAACGTTGTGACTAATAATATAAATAAATCGTTATAGGGAATTAATAAGCTCTGGCGTAGATATTTATTTTTAATTTCTGCTTTTTAGATTTTTTTTGCTATAAATGTGCCCTCTCTGGGTTTCATATAATATGTAATTAATTTTAGGATTGGCTGTTCTCCCGAGAGCGTGACACAATTTTAGCATCAAAAACGTGCCATTTTCTGTCTAGGAATGTCTGTTTTTAGAAAAAAGTATCGATGTTGATTGATTGTCATCTTCCTTCTGTGTTCTATCTGCATGTATTCGTATATGTTACGGTTAAAGTCCGATGTCAGGTTAATGTTTGGGTTTGGTTATGTTTTTAGTTGTTTTGTTTTGTGTTATTCTCGAGATTAATCGGGTAATGTCGACATTAACCGGACATCGGACTTTAACCGTAACATATACCGGGTGTTGCATCGTCGGACGGGACATAGGAAATCCCATGTAAATTTTAATGGGGTCAATTATTGGCATCCCTAATTATTTTAGAGAATCATTCTGTTTAGGTTTATTGAAGAGCACTACAACCCACATTCAAAAGAATAACTTTAGAAATTTTTGATTAGCTCGTTTACGAGTTATCGCCCGATTTCTTTTTAAATATTTCTCCTTTCTTATGGCCCTGTATTTACTTATGAGCCCCAGTCAAGGTAAAAGATAACTGTCAAATGAAGTTGTCATTTCAGAAATTTACCTATTTAGTGCTCTGTTATTATTGAAAACTCATTCCTACATCGGAAATCTTAAAGATGTATTTATAAATACAAATTAATATGAATTAAAGTAATCAATTACAAGGTTGATTATAGTATTATTACAATATTCAATAACTTATTAATTTAGGTACTATTAAATTGTTAGAATTTTAGGATTTAAGATGTTCAAATATTCCTCCATCGACTGCTAGACAATAACCCAGGCGATCATAAAATTATCTTCTTACGTTCGCTAGTTGGTAAACTGAAATTCTATTGCATTCGGCAGAAATAGTTTTTTTAACTCGTCTAGATTTGGGTATTTTTTATCCCTGTATATCCTGTTTTTTAAATGGCCCCAGAGAAAGAAATTATTTGGCGCAATATCAGGAGACCTTGCTAGCCAATTTACTGTATGATTTAGGCCAATAACGTTTCCGTTAAAACTATTGTCTAAATATTCCCGAACAGCCAGGGTACTATGTGCCGGGCAGCCATCCATTTGGTACCAAACTTCCTGATTTTCCCTAGCGGCATCATGTAAAACAGGTAAACTATGATTTTCGAGTACTTCCAAATAATATTCTGCATTTAAATTTCGTGTAAGAAATAATGGCCCGATAATATTGTGTCCGAATATCCCTGCCCAAACATTTACTTTCTGTGGATATTGCGTCCTTGTTTCGACAAACCTGTGTTGGTTTTCTTTGTTCCAATATCGATAATTTTGAACATTGGGTTTATTATTTAAGGTAAACGTGCATTCGTCAGTGAAACATATGTTTTTTAAAAATTCCCTATCCGTGTTTGCTCTTTCCATCATATCAAAACAAAACGCCTGCCGCCGTATTTCGTCCCCATCTCGTAGCTCTTGGTGCTTTTCATATTTGAAGGAATAGTATTTATGTCGTTTCAAAATTCGAAACGCTGTAGTGTGATCTATTCCTATTTCATCCTCAAGTTTCCTTGTGCTGATCTTTCCATCGTTCTCTTCCACGCACAATAAAACTTCCAAGTCGGTATCATTTCTTGCATCTTCTCTTTGTTCCTGCCTTGCTTCACATCTGCAGTTATTTATTAGGGTACCTTTGGTCTCAAATCTCTGGATATTCCTTGCGATTGTAGATTTTCCAGGTATCGGTCTATTCGGATACAGAGCAGCCAAACATGGACACCTTTTGATAACTATTTCCTTGATAATACCATTTAATCATCAATACTTTTTCTTCGGTAGTGTAATTCATGGCTAATATTTTCGATGTAGGTATGAGTTTTTAATAATAATAATAAAGCACTAAATAGATAAACTTCTGAAATGACAACTTCATTTGACAGTTATCTTTTACCTTGACTGGTGCTCATAAGTAAATACAGGGCCATAAGAAAGGAGAAATATTTAAAAAGAAATCGGCGATAACTCGTAAACGGGCTAATCAAAAATATCTAAAGTTATTCTTTTGAATGTGGGTTTTAGTGCTCTTCAATGAACTTAAATAGAATTGTTCTCTAAAATAATTAGGGAAGCCAATAATTGACCACATTAAAATTTACATGGGATTTCCTATGTCCCGCTCGACGATGCAACACCCGGTATATTCGGAGTAAAAATAATTTTATGTACCTCGACTGTATGTCAAACGTACAGCCACTATAAGTGTGATTTTTACTCCTAATAAAACAAAATAATATTTTTTAAATTTTTAAATTAAACTATCTCGGCTTTTTTAGACTTATATGAAAAACGGTACAGAAAAAATATGTTTCTTTTATTGAAATCTAGTAAATCAAAAAAAAATCAACAATATTATTCATTTCAACATCGACATACCTATCTAGAAAGAAGAAAAATATTGGTGATGATATCGATATATTTTTCTCGATGCTATGTAACATCCCTATTTCAGCAGCTCTCTTCATTTGTCTTTGCGTTTTCAGTTAAATTAATTATATTTGTTCAGCTTGCAAAAAATATTTTTAGTTTTAATTCTCGCTAAT
The DNA here is from genome assembly GCF_002938485.1 of Sitophilus oryzae. Classification (NCBI taxonomy): domain Eukaryota; kingdom Metazoa; phylum Arthropoda; class Insecta; order Coleoptera; family Curculionidae; genus Sitophilus; species Sitophilus oryzae. The sequence goes on from NW_022147078.1 coordinate 3,683,460, forward strand.
AAAGAGTGACGCAAGAATTATATTCTCACAATAATTAATACTAGGAATAATAATATTAATTAAATTTGATTAATAACTTCCATCATAGATATCATACATCAACCAGGTAGATGTCATGGCTCATATTATTATGGTTTTTATGTATTATCTTATCTGTACATCTTCCTTTGGATATCCACAATATACAGGGTTAGCCAAGGATAAAGTTCACTATTTAATTTTAATAATAACTTATATAATTTTTGGATATAATTATGAAAAACTATAAAGTAGAAAAGTGTTAGAGAATGTTAATACTAGTACACTATTTAAAATTAGTGTTGAGTATACAGAGTGCTTCAAGAAAATGTGACGGATATAACATGTTTTTCTGTGTAAAATCCTTTTTGAAGAACTAGTAGTTTTTGATATATCAGAAAAAATAATATTATACCGGGTGCGTCTCAAAAGTGGCTCACCCCTATAACTTTTTCATTTTTTCAGATAAAAAAACGAGATTTGGTATGTTAGTATATGACATAAATTAGGATTGATTGACGTATTCAATTGTTTTTGGTCACTTGCTGTTTCACCGGAAATGACTACAACTTTTGATTTTTAAATGGCACCCTCGGTATATTTTTAATTTATTCGATAGAAAATGACATTCTGCTTAGAATGACATATCATATGTCAACTTTTGACATTCTCGCTTAATAAAAAATCGTATTTTAAAATTCAATCTAGAGTGCCATGGCTATGTTAAAAACACTAATTCTTGATCAAGGAGCCATGGAAAAATAGATTTGATCGTCTAATGTTTTTAGTGTCTTATCCTGGCCAATGTTTTTCGTGTTTTGTCCTGGCTGGTTAAAAAATGCTTAAATCGTATTTTTAATCATATCGCAATTTTTTCAAATGGAACGAGTATGGCTCATTAGCATATTTGGAAAAAGCATTTATTATCTGAAAAAAATAATAAAGTTATCGGGGGTGAGTCAGGTATATAAAAGAAAGTTATAGAATTTTATGCGGAATCTAAAAATAAACTAAAAAATAAGGTGTTGCATTTAAAAGCTGATGTTATATCCGCCAGCACGCCTTATGAAGCACCCTGTATACTCAAAAATAATTTCATATTCTGTATCTTAACATCCCCTAAAGATTTTCTATTTAATAGGTTTTTGTAATTTTCAAAGCAAATCAAATAATGAACTTTATCGTGACTGTACAATAACAACTGAAAGAAAATGGCGTCAAGGTGGCTGGCGAATTAAAAACCCGTGATAACACTACTTAAAAATATAACAGTAGTTTAAATAAAAAAATAATTATAAACTCTCTATTCTTAACAACATTTTTAGCTGAAATTCATAAATAGTCTTTAAATTATATCAGGTAATCGACAAATTATAAAACTTGTGTTTTCTTTGAAATTATAAGCGATGTATATTTATAGAACTATGCTTAAAATTGATATAATAATACTAAATACATAATCATGGTAGATAACATTTAATTTATTATGTATCCACCATAATTAACTGCATACATAATCAACAAAACCTGCAATTCACAGTTTAACAATTAGATTGCTCATGTATCGTGCATAGAAAAGACAACATTTTGAGAGAAAACCTCGAGATAAAGCGTTTTTTTTTTCTATGCCAAGTTAAATATTTATTTCTAAAGATTAGTGACCTGGTTTTGAACTCGAAAAACATTCATTTACGACACATAATGGTTTAAATGAATAATGTTACAGCTCTTACCAGCTAATTTTAACAATAAACAACCATATTTGAGGTTTACTTTATGTATTATCGTACTAACTTTGCAGAAAGTTTATTATTTATAACGTTTTTTCTTTGTTTATACGTTTAATTTGCATAATTTTTGTAATTTATTTTTTTTGTGTGCGAATTTTTCTTGACAATTTGGTGGAGTAATAATATTTTGCATGAATTTTGTTATTAACTATATACTTTAGTGGTAGTAGATAGCTATTAAGGTATTTATATTTAAAATATTAATTTTCTTTGTTTCTTAACCGTATTTAACTTCTTTTTATAGAAAAATTATTAAGAAATACCTTTTTCGTATTTTGCGCCATCTGTTGTCCTTGCGTCGAAGTTCTTCTAACGAGCTCTTTCAAAGTTACAGTTTTCTGTTGGAAGATATGATATAGTTCCGAACTTTCCCAACAGATGGCAGCACGAGCAACTTTCAAAAACATTTTTCTTTGAAAATTATCCTTTTATATTGTTTTTTTTTCTTAGATGAGAAGTTATAAGGGATAAAAGCAATTTGTTTGTATAAGAGGATCGATTTTTTTGTCCTTTATTCTCTTGTATATATGAAAATTTAATACAAACGATACGAAGCTTTGTTTTTTTGTGTTTGTCGGAGCTTAGGCGAAATAACTACTTATGCAAACCCGGTTTTTTTTTGTGGAGCGTTTGATAAAGCTCTAGTTCATGTTAATAGAAAATTCTTCGGATTTTCACGTTTAAATGCGGAATTTTAAAATTGGCTACCGGATTTTTGCTTTAGGGTAGTTTACATGTGTGTGCCAAACAAGTTTTTTGTAATTTAACAGAAAAACCGAAAATATCTGAAAGAATTGTTCCTTTGTAAATACCTCTGTAAAATAATACGTTTTATATACAGGATGGGCGCACCTCATTCGCCTCGGTTGATTATACGAAAACGGAAAGATGTAGCAACAAAATATTTTATGGGTATATGCGGGAAAGCAATGTGCATAATTTAAAATTATTTTGAAATGTACAGGGTATGTCAGAACTAAGATCCATACCAAAGTTATATTTTTTCTTACGTAACACCTGGTATTTTATTTCATTTTTGGATCCTTGGACAATAAAGCATTTATTATAAAGGTTTAGGTTTGGTATACCGGGCAAGTCTCAAAAGTGGCTCACCCCTATAACTTTTTTATTTTTTTAGTTAAAAAAACGAGATTTGGTATGTTAGTATATGACATAAATTAGGATTGATTGACGTATTCAATTGTTTGTGACAACAACTTTTGATTTTTAAATGACACCCCCGGTATTTTTTTTTACTTTATTCGATAGAAAATGTCACTCTGAATAGAATGACATATCATATGTCAACTTTTGACATTTTCGCATATGGTTTATGTGAAATTATAACTTGCGGTTCGTAATAAAAATTTGATTCGAAATACCAAGTGTGTGGTATCAAATTATTCGTAAAAAAATGCTTTTTCCAAATATGCTAATGAGCAACCCTGGTTCCATTTGAACAAATTGAGATATGATTAAAAATACGATTTGAGCATTTTCTAACTGGCCAGGACCAGACACTAAAAATATTAGACGATCAAATCTATTTTTCCAAGGCTCCTTGATGAAGAATTAGTGTTTTTAACATAGCCATGGCACTCTAGATTGAATTTTTTAAATACAATTTTTTGCCATTTGAAAATAAAAAGGTGTAGTCATTTCCGATGAAACAGGAAGTGACCAAAAACAACTGAATACGTCAATCAATCCTAATTTATGTCATATACTAACATACCAAATCTCGTTTTTTTATCTGAAAAAATAAAAAAGTTATAGGGGGTGAGCCACTTTTGAGACTTGCCCGGTATATTTAAATGTTTTGGTTTTTGAGATATTTAAAGATATTTAATTATGCATGCTATAATAAAAATGTTTTTCAACACCCTGTATCTTTGATATTTAGTTCTTGTGCTGAGTTTAAAGGTAGATAAATAAACTTTACTAAAAATTGATTACTACAGGGGTGTCAAAAAATGCTGGTCTGTTTTAAATATTTATTTTACATCGAAACTTACTCTCTATGTCAGCGAATCTTAGATGGTTAAGAGATTCTCCATCTATTTTTAATCCTTTGTTGGTCCAGTCCAGTTGACGGAAGATTTCTTCTAATGTTGCTGTAAACAGCTTTGGGGATATTGCCCATATAACACACAATATCCGCAGGAGGTTCATAGAATGTTGGAAGGTCCCATTATAAGATCATCTTATAAAGACATCTATAGGATATCCTCCAGACATCCTGAAATCCTGTAGATGTCTTAGAATAGAATATCCTATGGATATCTCTGTCGTATATCTTATGTACATCCAGCTCAGATATCCAAACATGCTCATGATAATAAAATATCCTAACAATATCGTCTAGATATTTAGGAAAAATAAATAATGTCTACTTTTTATATTACATAAAATGTAATAAACCATACAGATAGATATATATTACGTCAAGGCAACAAAATATCCTGTTGGTATCTTCTGGATAACCTGGATATTTATGAGCTTGGCCACTCCCAGTAATACAGAGAATTTAAAACGCCCGCGCAAAAAAATTCCCACAATCCATTTCGACAGTTGTTTGTTTTTGCATCGTGTATTATTCAGTTCTTTGATTTAGTAAAATTCGAGGCGAATTCGGTCGTTTGTCGATATTGGATGGGCTTAAAAATGACTGAAACTAACAAAACTGGTTGAGTTTGACTTAGTTTTTTCTTATACTCATAGTTCTAGCAGAAATTCTATCCTAACCTTAACTAATGTCGAAAAACGACGAACAACTCAGGGTCTCACAATGAAGAATTTGTGACAAAATTATAGGTGAAAATTTGTTGAAAATCGCTTGTTCTTTATCCCTAAACCCATTTTCGTGCTTGATCTATTCAAACAGAAATCCTATTTTTGGGTTTAAATTGTGAATTTCTGGAAGGTGTGGTGTTAGAAATTATACCTGTATCCCCTGTGTGCTAACTTTGATGTAAACTGTAGCTGCTAGACTCCATAAAGGGTAGTATAATCTGGTAGAATACCATACGATCGAAAAAAACGGCGTCAGAGGTGGCTTGGAAATGAAGATTGCTGTTATTTTGTACGTAAAATTATATGGGGAATGTCATCGATCGTAATTTTCAAGCCAATTGAACGTCGTTTTTTTTCGATGGTACAGTATAAATTGAAAGCTCTTAACTCATACAAATAAACTACTAAATTTTGACGCAAAATTCATTGACATAATATGTAGGTATATTTTAGAGCTGTTAATAAAAATATCCAATGAATAACGTCAAAATGTGGCTAAATAAAACTAAATCGCGAATGTTTTTACTATGAACTAAGTATGAAGTAAGTATTGTCAAATAACAGTCCTCATATAATGTCCTAAAAATATTCTATAATGCTCCCAACATCATCCTTGTATTATCCTAGAAATATCCCAAATAATCGTAAAAGGCTTGCCTAGGGATGTCTTGAAGATGACTTTTTTTGTCCCACTTGGATATCCCATAAATATCCTCCTCTGGTTTTTGGATATCCCTAAGATATTTACTATATCCTTGGTGGATATCCTCAAGATATCTATAGGATTGTGTTGTGTTATATGGGTGCGTCTCCCTGTCGTAGCACTGTAGTTTTTGTGTATTGTGGTGATTTAGTGTTTTATTTTGCTGTGTAACACCAAAGGTTCCAACCCTCAACTGTAATCTATTTTGCCAGTTGGCAATAGTTAAATATAAAATAATAAACTAATAAAATTAACGCTTAAAAAGTTCATACTCAAAAAGACCTCAAGAGAAGACACTCCAGAAATATCAATTCTTAAATATCAAATCGTATTAAATCCGGCCCATTTTTGGCGACAACTACTGTTTGACCAGCGGATCTGAAGCTACGGAAGGAATGCGAGAAAAAAAAATCGACATTGCCACGTTTATCTATAAAATTGCAAAATTGCCAGACATGAACTATAAATTTAATATATTTTTATTATATATAATGTGTTTAGCATATATTCTGACGTATATTACTAAGGAATTTTAACGTAGTTCATATTGTTCGATATGTTTTATTTAATATAACTTATTTCTTTCATTCTGTATAATCTGCTTATTATGAAAGTTGAAGATTTTTCAACGATATCATTGGCAAACCGGCATCGCCGCGCATGGCCGCCTATTCATCGAACATGATTGGCGAGAGTACGTCACAGGATTTGTTACCACGCGGTTGCCATGGCTTTTACGCCTTTCCTATTCGCTTGCTTTATCCCCAACTTCAGGGTCTCTTCTGAAAAGAGTAGGAATATTGAATACTATTGAAATATCCAGTGGCGGTGTCATTTTTTTGATCATTATTACTTTATTTCATTATTTTATACCGGTTATCCTAAACTTTATTCCTATATTTTTCGTATATTTGATAGTTAAGTTGTGTTTTATTGTTTTGTTATCTTGTTATAATGTTTTTCGTTCGTAGTTTTTAATTATTAATATCAAGCTTGATCGCATATTTGTATTTTAAAATGAATAAATTTGTTAAGGGTAAGTCGCTACATAGTCAGACAAGAGAAATAATAGCTAATTTATATAGGTAAGTTAATAATAACGTGAACGAAATCTCATTTGGTTTATTTCCTTGTGTTCATAATAAGGTTTGCGATGAAGAAGCTACAGAGAGTTCGCTTAAGTTGCCGCTTAAACGTAAACTTGAGCGGATATTTTTATATACCGGAGTTAGCGTATCGACTATAAAAAAATCACACAGAAGATAAAAAAGGCTGAAAACTAACCCCGATAAAATGATATCCAGCTCTGGAAAAAACGACCACGTGAGACTGCTGTCGAAAAGCTCGACAACTTTTTCGAGGTGGTCAGGAATTTGATAAATAGATTTTATCTCGAATTCAAACTCGTCCCCGCAATTAGAAAGCTTTTGCAAAAATTGCAGGAAGAATCGAATTTTCCTTTTGCAGGGAAACGCTTACGGGGGTTATTAAAATCAAATTAATTTTTTTGGCGTAAATGTCAAAATAACAGATAAATATTAATGGAGCGGCCTATTATATTGCAGAGAGAGATATAAATATATACGCGAAATTCGAAAATATAGCCAAGTATTATCTATTTGGATGAAACATATGGGTAGACAATGACCTAACCTTTAAAAACTGCTGGCGGAGCGATACCATATCTGGTGTAATAGGCAATATTGGATCTACTGGTGAGTAAAATTATGTTTTGTTTGCGCTTCCAAAGTTAACTATTTTCAAGATTTTTTTTGCTTGAAATAGTTATATCTAAAAATATGTATTATAGATAAAAATATAGTTAGTACAGATATATAAATAAATATACCTCAAGACTCAGCCTTGATCATCTGCTGATGGCAGACATGGTTAGCGAAACGTGCGTCCAGTGTAAAATTAAAAGTGTTTTGGTGTATTGTACTGATTTAGTGTTTTATTTTGCTGTGTAACACCAAAGGTTCCAACTCCCAGCTGTAATTATTTCTTCTATTATATTAACAACACAATAATAAGATGATTCAAAATATTTAAGGGAGCTTTAATAAAAGCTTTTAGTGTTTATCTGCTAACTCAACAGTAACGATTCAAACAGCATAAAGTTTTTTGAAAAAAATTATTAATCTGAGTATTATATTTATGATACACATTATTTTCATATAACACCGTACGCCCATGCCTTTTTTATGAATGAAATTGGGCGTGTTTTGTTTACAACTGCGTTCCCCTGCCGATACCCCGTAGCTACAGATCCGTTGGTCACACTATAGAGATTAGTATTTTTTTAATTGTCAACGACACAAATGCTCGCTTGTTCACGAAACTTTTTGATCGTACGGTATATTATATGACATTTGTAGCACCCCCGTATATACTTGATATTTTCTCCAGCGGCCATATCAAATGTGAAAAACAACCCTTAACAAGTGGTGGTACTCCAACGGTTAATTCGATATGCACTTCCATGTTTTATGAGCTGAAGATATGGAGTCGTGTGGCTGTATACGTATACAAGTCTCTAAGGGTCTGAATATATGGAACGGTTCCCTGGACGAGCGTTTTCCAGATCGCCTTTCCCGTGGCAGGTTGTGTAATTTAGAGGGTAAAATCATCCCTTGTTGGTCGGCTGGATGTATCTGATATTTAACTATATACAAAGTGACTAAAAAAAAATATCAGCAAATGATTTTTCAATATATATCAGCAAATTGTTTTAATATTATTGAGATATCTAAACCTGCATATAGTTTGTACTTTTAAGCCCCGTCTACATAGAACATTTTACCTGTCAGTCAAAACGTATCAAGTAAAATCTTGTGTGTAGACCAAATGGGGTCCCACCATGTTCTACCTTAGGTCTCAGTCTAATTCAAATAAATTAATTTTGTAGAGCTGTTATAAAATATTTTTAGAGCGTGTTGCTAAAAAAAGTTAACGCACAATTTTCAAAGCTGAGAATATCAGACAAATCATCGCCAATCATGGATGAAGGTCGAAAAAGATTTAATTACGGTTTTCTTACGTCGTTGTAACATATTTTCTTTATCTACCATTAAAAAAACACAGGCTGAAAACGGTTCTGGTCAGTAATTTTTCGATGGCGAAGTAATATTGACCTAAATTTTAATTGTTCATTTTTGTGGTCCGTTTTTGCGCAAATACGGATAAAATGGTTTAAAATCGTTAATTACAAAACACGGAAAATGTTTTGTAATTTGTAATAGTTATATTTAATACTAGTACAAATTTATTGAATTAAAAATGTATAGTGTATACCATACGATCGAAAAAAAACGGCGTCAAAGACGGCTGTGGAATGACTATCACTGATAATTTTGGCGAGGTCAAGCCCTAGACCTCACTTAGTTGGTCCAGTTGGTCTTAAAAAGGTTGTATTTTATTATATATTGAGTAAAAATGATTTTTAAATGGTGTTGTTTAAAATTCGAGAAAAAATAGTTTTTTGGAAATAAATTTGCGTGTGTCTGAAAACGTTCAACCCTTTTTTAATCTCTCTATAATTAGTGTTACTTTTTGACAAGTTTTTTGTCAATTTTTAGTAAATGGCGTCTTTGACGCCTGATTTTTTAATCATACGACGGTAATAGATTTTGCGAAGAAAAATTACCTAGTCGTCAAATAAAAACCAAGGATACCAGATAAAAACCAAATTTTTTCCGATCAATTTTCATTATTTGTATTAAAGTGGGCAATAGAAAATTAGTAAATCTAATTTTCAATTTCATGTCGCTGATTGGTAACAGTCAATAATTATTAACCTAATTTTTTGGAGACTTTTCAAACCGAAAAGGAACAAAGAGATAAATAAATATACCTAAATACCTAACGACTACAATTATTGTAGTTAAGAAAAAAATTAAATATCTATTTCAAAATTACGTACTATTAGCTGAAATAATCTGATCATTGCCAAATTCTTTTATAAAAACGTAAATCGTAAGAAACTAGATCAAAGCAAATTCAATTTAATAGGCAACGAAAAAAGCTTATTGAATGTTATTGTTTATTTGACTACACTCGAGTTATTTTATATAATTTCAATAATATCTATAAGAAAAATAGTAAAAAAAACGATTAAAAGAAAAATAAAAAAAGCAATAAAAAATAAAAAAAAATATTGAAAACAAAACAAATAAAATAAAAATAAAAAAATTGGTCAAGTGCCAGTCGGACTCGCGCACGAAGGGTTCCGTACCATTCATTATCTATACAACTTTAGACACTATATTAATATAAACTTTTTTTCCGATTTAGCTGAAATTTTGAATGCGCGTATAAGTAATTTAAAAAAAAAATGAAGAAACACATTACTAAAAATTGTATTAATCAATAATAAATATGTAAAAAGTTAAAATAAATATGGAAAAATTAAAAAAAAATGATTAAAAAAAAGTCGCCTTGACTAGGATTCGAACCTGCCTTACTACGGCTTCAACGTCAGAGCAGCGTAAAGTCCTAACCATAGACTTAAAATAAAATATAGACTACACTATTTACATTTCAACGCGGACAGACAATATTTTTTGTACACATGTTTACTTCTGGGTGCAGTCGACCGAGCCTTCCTCATCCAGCCTATGTTGTCACGTCTTTAATATTATCAATATTTTTTTTCTTGTTATACACATATATTGAGATATTAATACTACAGTTTAATAAAGTAGGTTTTAATATTCCAGAGATGTATTAAATAGTCCTTTGTGACAGACGGACGGACGGACGGACAGCGAAGTCTTAGTAATAATAGGGTTCCCGTTTTTACCCTTTGGGTACGGAACCCTAAAAACGAATAAAAAAACAAAAAAATAAAGAAAGAAACGAATAAAAGTTGGCGTGGACGTCATTAAAGACGTCGAAACTATTAACAAATTAAATTTCCAATACCTAAAAAAAATCGTTCGGAAATTTTTTTATAACCTACTATTTGAAAAGGCCTTTCAAATACTAAATAAAGAAATACTTTTTACATAACTGATTTCAAGTAAACGAAACTTTAGCCAAATTAAGAGCTCATACTTTGAGATGTCTGCAAATCTTTGTTTTAGAGTATAAAGTGAAAAACTGGTAACAATATTAAGAACTTTATTCGGCACTTCGAAAAGCAAAGTAAAATAATTCGATAGCCGTAAGAAAACATTCGTCGAAAACTATTCGAATAAAATATTTCGATGAACTTTCATCTGCCTTTTCTATACATATATGCACGAAGAGATTTTCTTTCCGGGCAGGCAATGGAAAACCGGTATTTCACAAATTCATTTATTCGTCAGGACGATTATAATAAAATATAAACTGATTTTAGTTGTCGCCCGGCGACGTAGGTTTCTTTCCTAGAAACGCGACAGCGGTCGGTGGCAATGGTATGAAAAAGCCGGCATCTTTGATTTTGAGTCAGATAAAGATAAGGACACATTATTTTTTTTATTGAGGTGCTAGTATTTACACAGAAAATACATTATGAACGGCGCTGTTGCCGTATATTCGTATTAGTAGGTATTAGCAAAGAATATTATTCTTTGGTATTATAGTTAGTTAGGGATAGTATGACTATATATTTTGCATTTTTTTTATTAATATTCTGTTGTTACACTGCAATAATACTTTATATTTTGGATGTAGGAAAATGATTTTTAATGTGTTTTAAAGCAAAACTGGTTTAATAAATAATAATAACAGTAATAATTTGTTATACCTATTAACACCAAAATTTAAAATCATTTAATATAAACATTTTTTTAAGTAGTAGCAAAATATAAACAACAAATTAGAAGTCCAAATTATTTATATTAGATCCTATTTAAAAATAATATAGTCTCTAAATTTTTTGTGTGGCAACGTTGGTTTATTAAATAATAATAATTACAGAACTAATTTGTTATATTAACAACAAATTTTAAAATCATGAAATATAAAAATTTATTAATTTTCTAAGCATGCAGTGTAATAGAAGAAAAATATAAATAAAAATTAGAAATCAAAATAATTATATATGTGTATTACTTTTTTATTACTTTGTATTAGTATTTAAAAATAATATTTGCTTTTACTGGCATTTACTTTAAAAAATAAATAAAATATTTCTTCTCAAATATTTACATGTAAGAGAATTAGTATAAACAAAATACAAATATCGTAAACTTTTTTTTAAATTGGCACGTGTAAAACTTTAATCAATCAATTTAATTTTCCCATCCCAAAATTTGAGTTCGATAACCATTTACTTAACCACATTACCACATTACTTAAATATGATTATTAAGTTCAACTAATTCATATTACTAAAACATCTAAAATGCAAATACATATGTATTTTTAAAATTAATTGTAAATTCACCTCATCTCTCTTAAAAATTGTTACTTCTCAAAATTTCCCATTAAAAAAATAGACCATATACCGTATAAAATTAAATAACTGAAAGATCGGAAAATCACACAAATTTTCGGAAAAATTTTGACCACCTGCACACGTACACAATCATCAATTTAAAAAAAACACTACTACTGTAGTATTTTAAATATTTTAATAAACGCAAAAATAGCACAGTATTTAGAAGGCAAGTTATAACAATTTGAAGGACTAATAATGCACTGACGCAGACAAAATCAAACGAATACTAAATTTCATTTATAAAAAGCATTCGATAGTCGTGGCTTAACGATAATCATTTAGTCGCACGGCGAGGTTGTCACATATGCTTTAGTATACAAATGAATGAATGATTTTATTCGAATGAAACCATTCGATAGTTGAAATCATTCATTCAGTAACCATTCGATAGTCTAATTCATTCGATAGTTCCCATCGCTAGTATAAAGTGAAAAACTGGTAACAATATTAAGAACTTTATTCGGCACTTGTCAAAAGCGAAAGTAAAAAATGTAGCCGTGGCAACATTGGGACGTGCATTCGTCAAATATTTCGATGAACTTTTATTGAATTTTCTATACATATATGCACGAAGAGATTTTCTTTCCGGGCAGGCAATGGAAAACCGGTATTTCACCCCGGCACGTCCATTTTCTTTGCCGCCTCGTTGGCCGCAACCTCGCTCTTCCTGCTTTGCATTTTTATCGCGGCCGTCTTGGGCCTGCCGCGCCGCAGCTGCACACACGTCCGCAAAACGACCGCAGAGCCGAATCGCTACGATGGAGAAGCAGGTAACTTCGCCAGCTTATAGACAAACTACTTCGAACAATAGAAAGAGAAACGGTTTTCTTTTTGGGAAAAGTTCCAAAACTTTTTTAGTATTCTACGTTATGTTAAGACGAGTCGAGAGCGAGACGAGCGCGGGATTTTCCAAATTTGCCAAGTGCGGACGGGTCTCGCGAAACAACCCACGGCACAGCCTCAATTTTTTTAAACGGTACACCGCATGTATTATCATTTTTTCTGATTTAAAAGATTGAGAATTTACAAATTGTGCGTCACTGATAATTTTTACCGTACTAAAATCTAACATTTCTTTAAACAAATTAAATTATTACAAAATCTATTAATTTTAGATATATAATATCATATGCTAAAAAAGTTGCCGAATTTGCACGTCGAATCTAATAATAAAATAAAAAATATTATTATATTTCCATTAAAAAATATATGTTATACCCGCAACATTTTTTTGAAGTACCCTGTATACTCTACAGTAATTTTAAAATATACTTTTTCATTTTCCCTATAATTTTCTATTTAACATTTTGTTCTAAAAAACGTATTTTGTAAAAGACATCGTATCTCGAAACAAATGAAGGGTTTAAAGGAAAAAAAAAGGAAAAAAAAACGACGATGATTAAAATACGACGAACCAAATTCCATATTAAAGATACTAACATTTATTACTGTATGCGTTGTTATTTGACCATCGTTCGTTATATTCAATTACAATTTAATATGTGTTTGGGTTCCTTTCACTATGATCCAACTCGCTTGTCTCGTGGCAGGCTGGCCGAAAAAAATGGATAAAAGATGTCTCGCTCTCGTCTCGTCAGATCTGGACGCACCTTTATAAGTCCGGGACCTTGAAGCCTAATAAAGAATATTGTAGATTATAGATTGTATTGGGAGGGAAAAATATAATTCCTCTTTCTTGAGTTATAACTCATCATACAGTCTCAGGGCTTTGGCAAAAGCCAGTATCTGAGAAGGTTTTATAGCGGTTAGTTCTCCATATCCGATATCAGTCGTACCAAAATTTATGGTACGAATGGTTGTCATTTCGGTACACTCAGTGATGAGGTGGTCTGATGTTTCCCGATTTTTCTCAAAGAATCTGCATTTTTTTTTAATTAGGAAATTACCCTGGAGAGAATTTACTATAATTACAATCTGATCTAATATAGATCAATAAGCAATTTTTTTCCAACCTAAATTACCAATAATTAAATAATTTATACTAAGGACTTGCTCACTAGGGTTCCTTATTTTCTACGATTAACTTAATTACATTAATATTATCGCGTACACAAGCACTATTTGCCTTTTCACTAACACATATTAACTAGTTCCAAGGGTTTGACCCGTTTAAGCCTTCTGATGTGGGTTGTGTTGTCGAGTAGCTAGCTGGATGGCTCTGACGTGGTGGTGAAGTCGTTCTTCGTGTCTCTTGGCGAATGAGGTAACAGTTTGGGTAACTGTGTCCATTTCCAAGTCCCTGTGGAGGTCACTGTTTCGGATATACCAGGGGGCGTTGACAACGCTCCTTAGTACTTTGTTTTGGAATTGCTGAATAATTTCTTGATTGCTTTTACTAGCACAACCACACAATTGTATGCCATATATCCATACAGGTTTGAGAACCTGTTGGTAAAGTAGTAATTTATTATGTATTGATAACGCTGAATTTCGCCCAAGAAGCCAATACATTTTTTTAAATTTGATTTTTAGTAAAGAAACTTCATTTGCCGTTGTTTCTTGTTTCTTAGCTTCATTCTACTGAGGTGTTCATTGAGGACACAGTGTCTTGGTTTGGTTGGTTCGAGAAAAATCAAGGAAAATTGGTGGAAAAACCCGTGGAAAATTATTTTTTTACATGTATGCAGAAAAGTGTATAGAAAAGGTATAAAATCCGAATACATTTACAAAATTAATTTTGTATATTTAAAGCTGATTTTTCCTTTACAAGTTTCCACCTGGTTCTTTCTATAAATGTTAAAACTTTCTATAAATGTTAAAAAAATTTGGTATCGACTTTAGATATATTATTATATCTCTTTTATACTCTTCGAGATTCCCGATAGAAGACCAGGATCCTTTATTCTTATTAATTTCTTCGGTACGACTCCAGGAAATGGCGACAAGACAAAAACGCGAATGGGATAGGCCACCCGTCGCGCCAATCGCAAATCGCCCATAGATTAGCCCGACCAGCCTGAACGCTTGGGATAAGATTTTTTATAAATTCCTTCGTCCGTATGCGCCCAGTTAGTCCGTCGGATTATCGCACAGTGGGAGTAGAACCTAAGGGGGGCCCGTATAGACTCGGAATTGCGTACCCCGAGATGGAGACGTCAAAAAAAGTACCGAGAGTACCATCGTTATGCGATCGCTTGTTGTGAGAGTGTACGGTCTGGTGATGAAGAAAAGACGAGGATAAAACTTGTGAAAGATTTTTTCAAAAGCGTAGAGTCCGCATAAAAAAAGTATATTTAGCAGAATCTGCAGAAAAAAATATTTGCACTAAAGAGAGGTTCCAAATATTTGTACCAAAAATGAGACATTGCCGGAAATTAGTTTCAACTTTGTAGAATGGCCGCTAGAGGGCGCAACTGCTATAGCAAATAAGAACATTCCATTTTTCAGTTTTTAAGATTTGATAGTCACCCAAGTAGCATTTGGACGTTATCTAACGTCGGGTATACGTCGCGTTCAATAAACCCGACGTCGGGTACCAACGTCGGTTCGACCGCCTGACGACCCTTATTTGCTCCTAAATGGGGAATACAGATTCGAGTCGCCTCGACGTCGGTATCTGACCTAATAGGGAATGTAATTCTACCAATTACCAACGTCATATTACGTTGGATTTTAGTCACTTAAAATTTGTCGCTAAGCACTTACGTTACGTTTGGTTTCATATTCGCTACCAATAATACATAAAAACCTAACCAAACTACCTAATTACAAATGGATTCATAATCACTCCTCGAATATAACTATAAGTGCCTATCTAATTTCATATTATAATAATTCTGAATCAGTTTTGTCAACGGAAGTCACTTTTTTGATATATCTGATTAAAATACTCCGGAAAACAACGAGCGCCTTCAAAATTAGGTAGATTTATGAAATAAAAATATCTATAAAAAAGTTACTCGCAAAATATTTTTTTTTAATTTTCTAACTGGTTTAATCATAAAACTGTACTGTGGTTCCCCCCAAACTCAACCTTATCAATATTATTCTACTAGAAATCGAAATGTGAATATAAATTTATACGTAAGAAAACTTGTGGAAAAAACTTGACACAACTGCCAGACACAAGTGTAGAAAAACATCTAGAAATACTTGCAGAAAAATGCGTGGAAAAATGCTGAGAAAAACGTTGAGAAAAATCTGTAGAAAAGCCTAAAAAGAAATGCACGGTATTAGTTAACCTTATATTTTAAAAAAGTCGAAAAATTTACGAAGGTATTAATTTACCTCATTGTGAAGGCACACAATCAATAATTATTTAACATTTCTTTTCAAATAAGGGCTGGACACTTCTCATAAAAAAAAACTGGAATCTAAAAGAAAGGCATGTGAAGGTTTTTTCTACCGAATGGAATGTCAAAGAAAATCTTACCAAAACTATAGATCCATTAATATCTCAACAATCAAAAACTATATGGGATCTTCAACCGTCTATAGGAAAACAAAATCACAATATTTTTCCCATATTGTGAAAAATACCAGCCAAATAAAATTTATTGAAATCCGAGGTCACGATTTTGACGTTTCCCGTCTTGACACCAGGGTACGATCCAATATTTTCGACAGAGAGCGTTCCGAAATTTAAGCGTTGTAGAAATGTAAAAAGAATATCGATACAATAATAAAATACCGTCTATAATAAAACAAAGTAGCATTTGGAAAATAAAAATGCTACACCTATATACATTTCTAACAGATCTATAATAAAAACCATTGAACTATTCGACAAATTTAAATTATCTGAATTCCATATAATACGAGACTAGAGGTAATACAGCTTTCATTTCATTATTGCCATTTTACCCGCGACAATATCCTCTAGTTGTCTCGTGCCGTAGGAACGTGCACCCAAAGATGGAGTAAGTACCGTCGGGGGCGAAGGGGGTACCACCATACGCCGCTTGGGTTCCTGCCAAGGTCGCCAACATGTTAGCTCCGCGGGCAGCTAGAGAGAACAAAGGTCCGTGGGTTGCTGGACCTATCCTCAGAGCGACAAATAAAGGGACTTCTCTTAGAAGGAATAGGGTTTCGGTACTAATATTTGAAAATTTCGGAGAAATGAACTCTGAAATCCGGATTTTTTTGAAAAATAAATTATGAATTTATTTAGGTAACAAGATAAAACACTAATTCGCCACGCACAATACACCAAAACACTTTATTTTTATACACTGGACTAAAGTTTTGAAGCAGTGGCATGGCATGCTACAACGACAAATGACACGTTTCTGACAGCGCTACTTCAGTGTACGCTGATACACTTTATTGTCGTTTGTTCAATTCAACGTAACTTGCTAGATGCATGTTACTTGCCAGATTACGTGCCACGTCAGATGCTACATTACTTTGGTGGGCGCTCTCACTTAGAAGTCACGTGACGTGGCGTCATTTTTTACTAAATATATTATGGTAAATTTACACAAGGTTTTGTGAATATGTCTAGAGATATGCAATTTTACAACAAGATTATTTTTCTGATTTAAATTTAATTTTAAACTAATAAAACTCATTGTAAAAATAATATCGATTTGTAATAATCATTTAATATTAATAAACTGTTTGGAAAATTATATTTTTTGTGAAACTATGTAAAAATATCTTATTTTTACAAAGTTTTTTTTATTAAAAATACTATAATGTATCAATTCTTTTTTTTAATACTACTTATATGTTTTTCAATGTATACAAATCTAATCTAAAACATCTCAATTGGTAAGCCTGTGTTCCATGACTGTTGCCAAATGTTGCTTTATATTAATTTGTTGTTAGATTTCTGTATCAGTTGTGAAATACGCAGATATTTTTCGAGTATAACAATGCCTTTCGGCAATTCTGAACAACTGAAACGATTGAGATTTTTCCCACTTTTTATCTAGTTCGACATTTTTACGGAAATACGAGAACACGACCCATAGGAAGCCAATAGAAAAGACATTTTTCTTCTTAAAGGATTTTCTTTATCGGTCTCTTTTAGTGCATTATCATGTATTTTACGTTTTCCTCTTTTCATTTAATCCTATAAAGTAGCAATAAAGTCTGAAAAAAAAGGAAATAAAATTTCAAGCCATTTAGCAAAAGGTGAGGGTGTATACTGGATGTTGCAATCCGTAAAGATACAGTTAAACTTTTTATATATAAGTAGTTTAAAATACCATCATCATTTTCAGCTTCTTCAACCATTTCCAATTATGGTTTAGCCTCTCTCACATATTTAGATACTCTCTTTGTAGTTGGGCCCATTGTTGTATGTTGATGGCTATGTGGGTTCAAGTGTGGGCTCATGTGGGCTCAAGTGATCCCTGCTAATTATCTAATATTTTGGTCCCATCTCCGGTTTGGTCTTCTTCTAGGTCCCTTAATTCCTTGTGGGTGCCAGGCTGTAATTTTGTGTCCGTCCTTCTTGCCAGGTATCCTGCCCATTGCCACTTGAGGGATTTGACTCTTTGGATGACATCTATTACCCGGGTCTTTTGTCGCATCCACTCTATTCTTTTACGGTCTCTCTTTGGTTCCATTGAGCGTTGTGCGACCTGCAGTTTCCTTATAATATCCGTTTTAAGTGATCAGGTTTCGCATGCATAGGTTATGACTGGAACATAGCATAGGTCATGACTAATGAACAGTGCTTTCCATAAAATCAATAAAATGAAAAATATACGAAATAATATACGTGTACTGATTTCTTTTGAAAATCGACAACTATGAAACTATGAACCCTTCCCGGACACAAACGGTACATTGTGAGATAGGAAATTGTAGAGAGAAACAAGCCCTATAACATAGGATACAACATTTTAATGAACAGTGCTTTCCATAAAATCAATAAAATAAAAAATATACGAAATAATATACATGTACTGATTTCTTTCGAAAATCGACAACTATGAAACTATGAACCCTTCCCGGACACAAACGGTACATTGTGAGATAGGAAATTGTAGAGAGAAACAAGCCCTATAACATAGGATACAACATTTTAATGAACAGTGCTTTCCATAAAATCAATAAAATGAAAAATATACGAAATAATATACATGTACTGATTTCTTTCGAAAATCGACAACTATGAAACTATGAACCCTTCCCGGACACAAACGGTACATTGTGAGATAGGAAATTGTAGAGAGAAACAAGCCCCATAACATAGGATACAACATTTTAATGAACAGTGCTTTCCATAAAATCAATAAAATGAAAAATATACGAAATAATATACATGTACTGATTTCTTTCGAAAATCGACAACTATGAAACTATGAACCCTTCCCGGACACAAACGGTACATTGTGAGATAGGAAATTGTAGAGAGAAACAAGCCCTATAACATAGGATACAACATTTTAATGAACAGTGCTTTCCATAAAATCAATAAAATGAAAAATATACGAAATAATATACATGTACTGATTTCTTTCGAAAATCGACAACTATGAAACTATGAACCCTTCCCGGACACAAACGGTACATTGTGAGATAGGAAATTGTAGAGAGAAACAAGCCCTATAACATAGGATACAACATTTTAATGAACAGTGCTTTCCATAAAATCAATAAAATGAAAAATATACGAAATAATATACATGTACTGATTTCTTTCGAAAATCGACAAATATGAAACTATGAACCCTTCCCGGACACAAACGGTAAATTACGAGACAGGAAATTGTAGAGAGAAACAAGCCCTATAACATAGGATACAACATTTTAATGAACAGTGCTTTCCATAAAATCAATAAAATGAAAAATATACGATTTATATATTAATATAGATAATTATTATATATTAAGATATATAATAGATAATTCCGGTGTTGTGTTATCTATTAGATTGTATTTTCTTTCCACTAGTTTGCTGTACATTACTTTAGTTTTTGCTAAATTCATTTTGAGATCCACTTTATTGCTGGCTGTATTTAGTTTATTAATTTGTGCTTGTTGAATGTATGATTATAAATATGGAACAAGTATGTTTATGTTTTACTGAAATTACCATTAACTATTTTTTTTAAAATTGGACATTCAGAAATAACAGCTAATATGCTAAACCCTGAAAATTAAACCGTGATTTTCAAGAAAGTAGGTATTTTTCTCTAAAAGGTTTTTATGTTTTTTTTGTTGTAAACCCTGAAAAAAACATCTGGTTTTCAGCCGAAATCGACGTCATTTCGACCTTCTGAAAAATGTCATTAGACCAAATATGGCGGAGCGTGTGTAGGCATTGCGTCGTCCGCCGCATTTTTTACGGTTTTCGTCGATAAATTTATCCAATTAGATATAAAATTGCCTTTAAATTAATGGAACAGCGTGCATGTGGTTATTTGAACATCGAGGTGTTGCCAAATCTCTTGAAATTTGGTATTTGTTTTTAATAAAATGTATTAAAAAAAGTATATTATTTTTTTTGGGAACTTTAAGCCAAAAGGTATCTACGTAAGTCATTTTAAGCTATACAGGATATCCCAGAAATAAGTGCAAGTATTTTAACTTGTAGTATAGATCAACCCCAGAAACACGCCTATGAGGTTTTTTTCGCGAAAAAGAAATTTGAAAATTCGAAATTTTTTGAAAAATTTTTCAATTTTTTTTAGATAAAGAACATAATTTCTTGATAAATTGGCAACATCGGTATTAGATTAAATTTACACGAAAGAAAATCCAGAAAAGATCCAGTGGTTCTCAAAATTTTAGCAAAAAATATTTTTTTTTGGAAATTTTCAAAGTAAAATATCTCCGTTATTTTGGACTTATTTGAAAAACGATAAAGAGAAAATATGTTTCTTTTAGCGAGATCTACCACACATCTTATTTCTGGGACACCATGTATACTATATACTATAGAGTAGTGAATGTAAATATATTTTTCCTCATTGTTTTTGATGAAATATTATACAGGGTGAGTCTTATGGAAGTGCAAATATTTTGGTGGTAGTATATTTCGACCATAAGAGGTTATTTCCGTAAAAAAGATGTTGAAAATTGTGCATTTTTTTAATTTCCTATACATATATTTTAGAAAACTTTTTAGAACTGCCTGTTAACCGCAATTTTTCTCGCGGTATATTTTTTAATCTCTGATATTACTATGGTTACGGCTTTACTCTATGTAAATGGTATGTCAATTCAAAAAAAAAATCCGGTGGTCCTCAAAATTTTTAAAAAACATTTTTTTTTAATTTTCAAACTTGAATAACTCGGTTATTTTGGACTTATTTGAAAAACGGCCAAAGGAAAAATTTGTTTTTTTTTATCGAGATCTACCGGCCCTGAGAATATTTGCATTTATTTAAGACTCATCCTATATACAGGCCCGGCAATGGATCATAGGAATCAAGGATCAAGGCATAGGAATTACATGCATTGGAATGAAACGCCTATAAAAAGTCTATGCTTAAACAGAGATGGACAACAACTTCCCCGTTTCCACTTCCACTACGACTGTCTACTTAGACAAACTCCAATAAGATAACAAATTTTGGAAATTCCGCCACCTCCCATCCACTCATGATACCCAACTCCCTGCCCTTTATTTATCGCCATTATTTTATTTCCCTTCCCGCGCCTCCGCACCTCGCTATTCCGACTACCGTCAGTTCATCACAGAGTTGCCAGGTCTACCGGTTTCGTCTGTAAGCTACCGATCTACCGATTTAAAGAAAAATCTAACGATATATTCAACTGCGTCTTTAGTTTTTACAATAGAAGCACTTTTAAAAAGCTGACTTATTTGACTAAAAATTAAGCGACTGTCGCGTTGGAATCTGTATAATCTGACTTTATTATTGTTTCATTAAATTTTATTTAGTAATAACACACATACAGGTCATCGTTCTGTCTAGTTGCAGAGTTACAGAGATATTCCTAAAAATCCTTATTACTCCTTATTAGGCGCGGTATTGGCGACATGCCCGAAGAAGTTGATATCTTTTGAAAAGATTTTATTTCATTCATCTACTAAAGTTGAACCCATATTTTCCCCCAAAAATGTAAACAAAAACAAAATTTAAGTTAAGAAACAACCTAAATTCGGACAAATATTTTAGTGATTTTCCCGTCAAAAATATATTAATATGAAAAAAGAGTTGAGAGTTGCTACAGCTTTCCCATTGAAATGAAATTAATTTTAGATATCACTGATCAAAATTTGTACAAAGGTAAAAAGTGACTGCTACACTAATTTGTGACTGCTATCCCTACTTGTTATAGTTTTATATGTTTTTATTAATATATTAATATTATTTAATTCAATATTTTTTTTAATATCAAATAATATACCTAGCTATTTCTAATTCTTGTTATATTTATTATATTTGTATTTTATTTGAGTGATCTATTATTACGACACATAGGAATGCTAATTTTGGACTTAAATATTATATTTTATTTCGTTTCTGTACTTTTAATTTTTGTTGAAGATCTACCGAGAATTTTGTTCTCGTATGGAATTATAATCTAACCAACCCGGCAACCCTGTTCGGCTACTCCTTATAAAGTTTTTTTCGGCCTAATTCCTTTGTCACAGCCGCGGCTTTGTCAAGCGCCGCCGCCGACCGACTGTGTCGGGGCGACTGCTAGGAAGATCGTACAGTATTGCCATTTCATAGAATTGCACTTGCTATTTTAGAAATGATTTCAAAGTTTTGCATGTTACTTTTCGTTTTAGAAAGAAGTTATGTGCCTAGAGAAAACATTCTTAAAATTGTTTCGTACTTTATTTAATATTTCATTAAGTAGGCAAGATAATGGGATTAGAAGATTTAGGATTTTGACAAGCCAACATAATTTCGATTTAATTGAATGGCAACACTGTCCGTCCTGTTTCTATTTTTTCGATTCTGTTCTATTAGTAGGCGGTAGCCCCCACACAAGCGTCTTAAAGACCCGCCCGGCGCCCCCTCTCGCAGGGGCTCTCTCGTCGTATCACTTCTATGATCACTTCCCCTATACGATGGTAGGGAAAAGGCACTTTATCCGTCTCTGTTGCACTGCAGTGTATTTTGCAGCCTTACCATATTTTTTTATCGCATTGAAAACCTCCTATTGCTAATATTCCTTTGCCAGCAGTGTATAGATAGATGTGGCCAACGCTAGCTTACGTAAAATTTAATGAAACTTTTATATCTCAAATAATCACAAAAAAACGCAACGAATATGAAGAACCTTGTGTAAACCTTTTAGTCGGTAGTTAAAACTTACAAGAAACGTTATGTAAATATAACGTCATATTAAGACAACAACAATAAAGAGAAAATAAAAACAAATTCCTCCGCAGCGCGAAGAACTTTCGACCGCTCCTTATAAGGAGATGGCAACGGTGTCGTAGGCGCCAGAGCCGGGTCCAGCGTTGCGAAATCTCGCGATTTTCGGTAAAACAGCTTAAAGTGGGACTGAAAGCTATATATTTGGACTATTTTTTCCAGAATTAAGTGGCCGTCCTGTGCCAGAAACACTGCGATCTAAAAGTCCTATTGCGTTTGTTCTATTATTATATCTACTCTCCTCCTCTTCACCCTGCGCCATATTGTACATCCGCCAACTACAGGAAAAAGTAAAGGAGCAGCAGAGTAGACTTTATGTTGCATTCATCGACTTAATAAAAGCCTTCAACTCTGTAAACAGGAATACACTTTGGGCAATTATGCCAAAAGTTCGGAGTACCCAACAAATTTCTTACATTGTGTTAAAGCCTCCATAACAATAACAAGTCAAGAGTATCACCATCATGAATTACTGAGCGATCCCTTCCTAACAAATACAGGAGTTAGGCAGGGATGTGTCTTAGCGCCTCTCCTATTCAACATATTCATGACAGCTCTCTCTTATTAGTCAGTGGCGTTAGCCTAAAAATATTTCAGTGCCGGACACCAGCACCAAATTTGGCACACGCTTTCTAAAGATAATAAGGCTTCAAAAATTGCCGGGAGACAATCTCTCGCATCTCCGGATCATTCTTTGATGACGTCATCAAAATGGCGGAACAAATTTTTAGCATGAAATTGGATTATCACTTGTAACTTTGTTAATATTTAACCGATTTTAAGCTTATATTCAGCTTTTTTGTAGGAGAGGTAGTTTTCACGCATCCCTTAAAACTGGAATAAATTAATGAAAAATTACGCTTTTTTTCTAAACAAATTGAAACGTTAAAAAACAAAAGAATTGTTTTATGTATACTACTCTTAATTTTAACTATTTTTTGCCCCCTCCCCCATCGACCCATCCCCCTCTTGCCTGGTCTCTGAAATGTTACAAATTTTTTTCATAAGCAAAATAATAAAACTTTTTTTTTGAAGAAACAAAATGTACATAAAATAAATATTTTTTAAATATTTATTTTTTCTACCCTCCCCTTACTTAAGTCTTTTCTTTTTTTGTTCCTGTCAACCCCTCAAACGTATATAAACCTAAAAATTTATCAAATAAATATATTATATTATTATAAATAAAATGTATAATGTATACCCATTTCAAGTATTTTCCTAAAAATGACGTCCGAAGATACCAGACTAAAAATAACTTTTGCGAAAACATATTTCTTAAACAATAAAAATAAATCTTAGATAAATATAAAAGTAATACCTTAATACTAATTTTATTACTAAAAAATAGTAACTATATGTACAATATTCCCAAACAAAAGAAAACTCCGCTGGTACATGACATTGGAGGGACAAACAATAATTAAAATTAAAAAACTGTTTTATACTTAATATTAAATATATTTTTTTTTGGTTTTGGTTTTTGTACACAATTTGTTGACAATAAAGCAGTCAAGTTTTACTAATTACCACAATTTTAAGGGATGCGTTAAAACTACCCCCCCCCCTACAAAAAAATGAATATAAGGTTTTTTAGCAAATTCTTCAAGCTTTAAAATGAGCTATTAAAACTTAAAATCGGTTAAAAAATAACTAAATTACTGGTAATAATCCAATTTCCTGCTAAAAATTTTGTCCGTCATTTTGATGACGTCATCAAAGGATGATCTGGACATGCCGGAGATTGTCTCCCGGCAATTTTTGAAGCCCTATTATGTGTAGAAGCTGTGTGCCAAATTTGGTGCTGGTGTCCAGCACTGAAATATTTTGGTGCTTTTTAAGGTCAACGCCACTGACTATATAGTGGACAGCAAAATGTAGGAGACAGGAATGGGCATTAGATACATATACGATGGCGGTCTGTTCAACATAAAACGACTCAGGGCAAAAACACGTATAAAATTCATCACAGAACTTCAATAGCTTCGCTGATGACTGCGATCTAGTTGCAAAAACGTTACAAAAATTACAAGAAATGTTGAACACATATACCTGGGCATACCAGGTTTTGGGTCTTAAGCTAAACATCGATAAAACCAAAATTATATGCACTCCCCCGGAAGATCACAACAATTCTATAAAAATCGGAGAAGAACTATTGGAATGTGAAGCGGAATATAATTACTTCGGCAGTTTAATTTCGGAAAAGGCCACTCTGAAATTCAGCACAGGATTAGCAGCGCCTCAAGAGCATTCTGGAAATTAAAAGACAGGGTTTTCTACAATCATGACTTGAGTACAAAAACGAAACTTGCAGTGTACCAAGCAGTTATAATCCCCACCATGTTATATGGGAGCGAAACCTGGGTACCGTATCGCCGACACATGAACGCATTAAACAAATTGCAAAAGAGACACCTTAGACAACTATTAAGAATCCGATGGTTCCATCATGTCTCAAACGTATCGGTCCTTGAAAAAGCTAACTGCGAGAGTATTGAAGTTATGGTTACAAAATCCCGCTTAAGATGGGCTGGTCACGTATGCAGAATGCAAGAAAACCGCATACCAAAATCTCTGCTTTACGGTGAGCTTGTAGACGGTAAAAGGAGACCGGGTGGACAACTGAAAAGGTACAAGGACATTTTCCACGAAAACTTAAAGGGGATTAACATGCAGAATGAGGGGGAAAAAGCAACTCACACTCACAATAGAACTCAGTGGAGAAGAATTGTAAATTCATTTAATATCGACAACCAAAAAGTAAAGAGGCAACAAAGCAATGTTGCCACGACCGTGTTAGGAATGAAGACATTCTCAGAAGAGCTGGTCTGGAACAACGTGAACTCTTCGAAATCATCAAGAAGAGGAAAATAGTCTATTTGGGACACATACTACGTGGAGAACGCTATCACTTTCAGCGTCTGATTCTCCAGGGTAAAATAGAGGGGGGCAAAAGGGGGATAGGACGAACGAAGCTATCCTGGCTGAGAAATATCCGTCATTGGACAGGCATACAGGACTTCCAAGCACTCCAAGTCGCGGCAGTTAACAGAACCATCTGATGAGGAAGAAAAAGATGAACGCCTACGCAGGAATCTGCACGGCACCTTAAGAAGAACAACAAAGCAATGATATTTTTGAATGTCCGGAGTGCGGTAGGCAGATAATAACACGTATCGCGGACTTTTTTTTCAGTCACAGTAAAGCTCATGAAAGGAAACGCCTTGCGTGACCATTTTCTGATGCGTGTCAAATACTCGTCAGCGAGAAATGGCAGTTTGTATATATGTATGGAACATTCCAGTATTGGCTCCGAACTAATATAGGATTTCCACAAGATGATCCTTGTTAGTTCATCAGATTTTTTCGTTGCCTTGGACACCTTAACGCATTATAACCCCTTAAACATAAAACATATTAATATAGTAATGGTTTAGTTATTTTTTAAGAAAATTATTTCACTTATACTCGTGCATCGTAAGTACCTAAGCAAAACAACGTCCAAGAACCAGCCGCGTTGTTCAAGGTACTTACACGCAAATCGAAACCCATTTAAAGTACTCCTTCCGGCGATAAAATACCGCGAAAATCAACGGAGATCGAATCTAGCGAAGTACGAAAGGTACTACCATATACCGAAGCAGAAAAAAATAAAGGCAAAACGACTCCACTACGCAACACGCAACTATCCTAAGGATCTGATTTGATCGGCAATTGAACAGGTATCTGCAAATTGAAGCACTCATCGAAATTGGTACTGCCGGTACTGTTGTTTCCTTTCTTTATCGGATCGATGGTAAAAGTACCAATGACCATTCCGGTCTTGGGTACCATCGGCGAGAGAGAGAGAGACAATGGCTGCCGCTGAACTACTATAAGGTTATTGCGAGTGTGGTACTACCTTGAGCTATTACAGCGTTGGAGTTCTGGGTACGAGGATGTTGCGATTGGTACCGCATGCCTGAGCGTCTACAAGGATCAATTGGTTGTTTAAAAGGGAATTGTTTGTGTAAATATGTGGCCAATAATTGACAATGTGTTCGAAGTAATATGTCTTTAGTTTAATTGATATGTATTGTGTGTTTTATTTTAATTAGAAAAATTTTAATAACTAGCACTCTTTCACGATCGATGCGATCATACTTCGGTCTGACATTGTGACCGGCAAATTTCCATTTCAATTTTGCTACTTCACTTCTAACATCCCTTACTTTTGTTTTACCTCTGATCCACTCATTCTTTTTCTGTCTTATCTTATCTAGCTTTTGTTACCTTATCCAAATTTGATTTTGTTAGTGCCTCGGTCTGGCATCCGTATAACTACAGGGAGTACATATTGATTATATACTTTGGTTTTGAGGAACTGTGGATATCTTTTGTTTTTTTAATATGTAACTTAATTTTCCAAATGCTGCCCAGGCCAGTCTTACTCGTCTCTTTATTTCAGCAGTTTGGTTTTCTTTTTTCAGTTTAATCATTTGTCCCAGAATATACTCTTCAACTTGTTCTATTTTTTCTTGGTTTATTCTAATTGTTATATATTTTCATCTGCGTTTCTTCGTTATGATTATGAAGAGTGTTCTACCAGCGTCTATTTCTCGATAAAAATAATTTACAAGCCTAGCAATGAGCTCTTGTTCATTTTGGATCTTTGAGGCATTTTTGCAATAACAAAAATAATTTTGTTTTACAGCAATAATTAAAGGCTGTACTTAAACTGCCGTTAAACGGTAGCTTACTAACATGCCGTTAATAGATATGATGTCGTTGATGTGACGCACTTGACGGCTTTATGAAATATAGGAATTTTATAAGGACTAACCAACGCTATCCACCCCACCAAATAATCAACGCAACTAACCTCGACACTGATAAAAAAATATAAAAAACAAATATAAATTAGTATAAATCAACCAACTCCACTCTAACCAATGAATTAACACCCTCCAAATAACCACGCTAACCAACCCGCCAAATAACTAAACCAATCCAACCAAAAAGAGTGAAACCAATGCAATAGGATCACGCTACCCAAGCAGCATTTGGACGTCGGGACAACGTTGTGTCACGCGACCAAACGTCGGGGCGCAACGTCGGCACAACCTCGTGCCAACCCTAGTCTGCCCTAGTTTGGAGAATAATTTTTGGGTCGAAACGACGTTGGATACCGACGTTGGCTAGAAGCCTAATTCAGTACAAACTGCAACGTTGTTTAAAATCCTAATTCACAGAAATACAAAACTAATATGGCGTCTAAGTCGCGTTTTATCCTAAATTGGGATAATTATGGTAAAAATATTATTTTTATGATTTATTTAGAGACATATTATTATAGCAGTGAAGGAAAACAAAACAAAAGTATTTAAGTGTGGAGGATGTCTGAAGATCATAATTATTGAAACACTTTAACCGACTCTGTAACTCGTTGCCCAAGGCAAAAAAGTTAAACGCAAACAACTTTATTGATAAATGTATTGTTTCTACTTTGAAAAATACTAATGGGCCTTAAAATTAAAGCAGTTTTAAAAATTTTCTTGAATTTTTTTTTAGTAAAATGAGAATAATTTATTCGCAGTCGAAAAAATTG
This sequence comes from Sitophilus oryzae, assembly GCF_002938485.1. Lineage (NCBI taxonomy): Eukaryota > Metazoa > Arthropoda > Insecta > Coleoptera > Curculionidae > Sitophilus > Sitophilus oryzae. Next base: position 3,712,057 of record NW_022147078.1, read on the forward strand.
TTTCCGCGTGATTTTTAGGGTCAAATATTTCAAGCTAATGTATTCAAAAAGCAGGAATTGCTATTTTAGGAACGAAACATTTTCTTATTTAACAACATGGCGGCTTTCACTTTGTTGTTTTGGGAGATTAAGATGGAGTAGTTCGAGTAGTCGCATACTGGACTAATAAAGTCGCAGTTCGGCCTTAACAGGTAGTATACTAGTCGCAAGATTGCCTAATTTAGTCATCCTAGAGTCTAGCTTGTGCCGCCCTCTATAATCTAAATAAACGAGGGAGTGGATAAACTATCGGTAATATATGCCGATGTATATTTAAATTTAGTTTTATATGTACCTTTCTTATGTCCCATTTTAAATAAGTTTTTTTTATAAAAACAAAAACAGCACTGAACTGTCTGACTGAACAGAACAATGAAGTGAAAATTTAAGATTTAAGGTTATGGTTCAATACAGTTGCAAAAAGGTAATGACTCGACGTCCTACCAACGTAAGAATAAGGAAATCTAAACAACGTTGGAATTAGTAAAACAGACGACGTTTGCATAACGTTGGAATAGGTCCTGAAACTGACGTCGGAAAACTTTATATTGTCCAACGTTGTAACTACGTTGTCCGAATCACCTAAAGATCACTTAAGCAAAAATGGTTACAAGACAACGTTTATTCGACGTCGCAGAAGCTTCCTGCTTTGCTGTAGTACTAGTCCAACGTCGGCACAACGTTATAAAAACGTTTAAATTTATTTTAATACCCAAGGTAGGGAGCTAACTATTTTTTGTAACTAATCCAACGTTGTGTTTAGTAAACATGTGGTCGCAAGTCGTGAAAATGCTACTTGGGTATAAGCAAAAAAAAAATTAAAAAATCTTGGTCGGCGTCAGATTTGAACCACGGACCATTCGCTTACGAAGCGATAGCCTCAGCCACTGAGCTACAGGTGCTCTTGCAAAATGCTTAAGGCTAGGCATTACTTTCCGCCGACATGAACGACGTCACAATATCTATTAACGGCATTTTAGTAGGCTACCGTTTAACGGCTGTTTAAGTACATCGATAATTAAATTTTAATTTTGACATTGATCAATGTCCGTTAATAAAATTATAACCCCAAATCGAATGGCAATGATAATTACTAAAAAGAATATGCAGTAATTTACGAAATGCCGTAATGACGACACCAATCTCTTTCATCTGGTTGTCAAGTGATTGAGAGAGTTCGCCAATATATGACGCGACGTTGAACGATGGCTAAACATTCTATACTTTTTTTGTTTTTATGAAGCTTTTGAAACAAATAAGTCAATGATATTGATATTTCGTCTTTGAGCTACCATCATTAACTCTCTTTTGTTAAATATACGGTTCTGGATTTGTATTATAAGAACTGATCTGTTAGAGAGAAACGGAGAATTAGTTTTTGGTAAAATTTTTAATAGGAATTTTTCGAATAAGTGGGATACGATAGTTTCAGAGATTTTAATGAAGAAGCTCGAATTTGTGGTACCCCATATGTACAAAATCTTGCATAAAAGCATTCATTCTAAGTATTATTTATATTTTTATTTTCATAAATCACCTCATACTCGAAAAGTTCGACAGAGTTAATATAAAATAGCGTGGCATAATTTTTGAAAAATTATTCAAATCACGGACATAAACCCGAATTGGAACTAAAGTAATATATACGTATATGTATATATGACCGAATATAATTCGAAATTTATGCTAAATAGAGATTATTTAAAAAAATACGAGATTAAAAGCCGAATTATTTATGGAAATTCGAATGACATAATAGCAAATAATGGATTTTTATTTTAATAATATATTGTATAAAAATTTGGATTCATTTGACCTTTAATTAATATAAAAAAAATTGAATGTGCACTATGTGTACATATTCGAAACTTCCTAACCTAACCTAACCATCTCTCTGTCCGTCCGTCTGAGAACGCCATTCGGCTATCTCTATCCACGTGCCGAGTTTGGTTCCAATCGACCCATAATTAAGAAAAATCTTCATGATTTCGTCCATTTAGAGGCATCGGTTCAAAACGTCGAGGGCGTCATTCTGTAGTCCGTCCCCAATCATGCCGAAATAGACCCACATTTTTCTTCAATATCAAATCCTTCGTCCCACCCTGATGAAAACGTAAACGAAACGTTGTATCCAATATCGAAACCAGAACTTTTAAGCGACTAGTAGCGAATCATTTATATCATCCCTATAGTTGCAAAATGGATCTTTCAAAATGTCAAAGGATTATGAAAATTGTCATATTGTCAATTTAAATCTTTAAATGTCATTATTGTGTCAGAATAATCTAAACTACTGTGGTATGCTTCATCAGAACACTACAACCATATTTCCTTAAAGTCAACCTAACAAAAAAAAGAAAATAGATGATTTTGTTGGTATAACAAGGTCAACTTTACCAAGATAAAATCGCCAAAATTATAATTGATTTTTTTTCTGCACAATTCGTCTAATTCTCTTTGTACTTTTGTCTCTCTTCATTCTTTTGAAGGCGTATTTCGTTCTTTATCGTTATCCTGTGTGGGTTCAATTCCAATTAAAATCCTTCTCTTATGAATGGAAAGTGTCATTGTACAGAACAGCGTTTATCATTAATATTCTATGTTAATTATTAGAGTTGGCCATTGTCGGATAACAAGGCTGCCAACCTTTTAATCTATAAATCATTTTTAGCTCCAAGGGGTCCGGGGTAGGGATGTAAAGAAACTATCGATATTTTATAACTAGTTGGACCGAAATGTAACATGAAAAGTGATGAATGATAATAATGAAGAAAAAAGAAAAAAAAATCATGGACGTGTTTCTGGAGTCGAACTATACTAGTTAAAGTACTTGTACTTATTTCTGGGACACCCTGTATAAATAAGTAATAAATTATCCACCTTCCACAAGGACAGAAGCATTCTTTGCTAATAGAAGTAGCATAGTTTTTGACATCTGTTCAATTCTTTCTTTCATCTAGAGGATCTAATTAAAATCCAGTTTTTTTGCTTTTTGGAGTGGAAAAATGGTAAATCAACAGATTAAACGGCGAAAAGCTGGGGAAAAATTAAAGAGAAGTGGACGTGACCGGTGGCTGATCATTTAGAATTTAATTAAAACACTTTTTTTCGAACATTAATCGATTAAACGAAGCAAGAATTCTTATCAGAAAGGTATAGATATAAGGTAAGAGCCCCATTTACATGATGATAGGTACTGGATTTGAATATTATACAGGGTACATAATATCTTAACTGGTAGTATTTTTCGACTCCACAGAAAGAACGAATAATTTAAATGTTATACATAGGGTTGAATTTAAAAAATCAAAGACTTGCGATTTTATAAAATAAACGGTAAATAAATTTATTTTTATATCTCCCTGTGTAACATCCAATCGACTGGTCGAATATATCGATTTTCCTTAACCTATAAACCAAATTTCACCTTTTAATCTGTTGAATTCATGATTTAACCAATTCTTGCTCAAGAGCATGCTCATCGAATATTGCAAGCATGGTTTTGTCAGTTTTACACATGTTTTATTTTTTATCTCTAAAACTATAAGAGATAGGTATAGAATGATACAATGGAAAAATTATAAGAAATGGAATTAGGTAATGTCGAAAAATGTAATAATATACCACGTGTTAAACCCGGTATATTATACATTTTTCTATTATACCATTGAAAATAATAAAGACGCTGCTATTTTTAAAATGAATCTATCACCGGTTCTCCATAACATCGTTTTTATTTATCAATATATACAATAGTTATCAATTTAAACCAATTATTGTGCAGGATTGGCACCAAAATCCGCCATTGTAATCACCGGGTAATTGTTAATTAACAAACCAATACAAGACTTAGCGGTATTGCTGATATAGGTGTATCAATAGCCACACCCTATAATAATACGGAACAACAGTTATAGTTTCAATTTAGTTATGTTTGGATTATGTAGGTGTTTTGAGAATTATTAGTTCCCAATTAGTATAATAAAAAAAACAGGTCATCATAACATTGTTTAGTTATATTTATTTCTTTGTATTTTTAACACGGTATAATTTTTCATAAAGGCAAAATTAAATCGCTCGGTTTTTCCTGATTCATTTTAGAATAGCTCACAAACAAATTAAAATTGATTCACACAACAACAATTTTGAATAAATTAAAAAAGTGCTTTGTAATTGTAAAATGTATAAAAAATAATCTCATCAAATAAATTATTACGTTTTTGTCAAATACAACTCCCATATTGTATTTTACATGAATCACACTCCGTTAAAGATTTTGTTTCAATTATTTTTATTTTTAATGTGTGTTGTCCACTCCAAAATATTTAATTTAATCCCAAGTAAATAACTAATATTATATCCATCTAGGCATAATATATATGCAATACGAATAATATGTGTACTTGAAACAGCTTATTTTGTTCAATTTTACATTATGCCTAACTATAGAATAATTAGGCAACTACGGTACTCATGATATCGAACGAATCTATAAAATACAATCCGATTATGTACGAAATACGTTGATGTACTTGAATCGGGGCATATTTATGATAATTTTCCATTGTTTCATGGAATGGAAATTTTAGGAATTATACACTTATTCGGCTTATTTACTGTAATAATGTTCAGCTTCGTCCGGGTATTGTTTTCCTATATTTAATAGAAAATATTTTTTATTCCAATTTTGTTTAAAGAGTTTAATTGTTATAGTCCAGGAGCCAGTGAAGATTTTCGGTACATATTTTCCCAGTCAACAAACACCGATAGAATGATTCGGTATGTTATTATAAGCAAATTTTATACCATATGATCGAATAAAAACGGCTAGACAAGATCAAGACAAGAAATGATTTTTGATTTTCAAGACAAGACAAGAAATTACTTCTCAAGATCAAGATTTCTTGACAAGAAATCAAGAAAATCCTGAAATTTCTTGAAAATATAAAATAAAAAATAAATACTCATTTACTTAGGTATTTGTATATTTTATGAATATCCATTAATTGATGGATAAAAAAATATTAAGCAAAAAATATTTGTACGAAGCAGTACTTTGTCGGATGCCCAATGTCCAGACATAAGTACGTCCAAAGTTGGCATACAGTGGGCCAAATTAAATTGGAACCTTTCTTAGGGCTTAATAATTTTTTAATTTTTAAATGTTTTTTTTTATAATTCTTTGGATATCCTATGGCCTACGATATTAGAATAAAAAAAAACTTTGCAAGGCGGGTCTACTTCAGTGGCATCCAGACTATTTGAATTAACGTAAAACTTTTAAAATAAAAAAAATAATACATTTTAATGTACGCCACTGAAGTAGAGTAGCTTTTATCATTGTTGTTTTGACTGTTTTTATCTGTAATAGTCTTTGAATAAGAAGACTAAGGAAGGAGCATATCAAAAATCTTAGGTACACCGCGATGGGCCTCAAATATGGCCGACTTAAATTCCGGTTTATCAGTGTCGTTCTAATTTTATTTAAAAAATGTAAAACTATGATGTAGGGTAGACGCGGGGTAGACTCAATAATTTGTTGTTTTATTTTACGTTGTGAATAAATGTTGGTAGTTATTAAAATTGTTATAAAAATATATAATTCTAATAAAAATAGATAAGTTATAATAAGTATTTATTAACACAAACATTCGATACGCTACTGAAGCAGGTAAGTCAAATTAACGTATCTAAATTCTTTCACATCTAATCTTTGACAAGTAATAAATAAAAGCTAAAATGCAAGAAAAATATATAATTTAGTTAATTTAAGTGAATTTCATAAATGATCGGTTTACTACACGTATATATATTATATAGTCACTTACTAGCGAAAAGTTGTTCCATTATTTCACTCAATTTTTGCCGAGATCTACCGCACGCTACACAACCAACTATTTTAGAGTCTTTTCGATAAATCGCGATAGTGTCACTGTTAATTTAAGTTCTGCCACAATTTCCATCTAGATTTACTACCTTTATACAATTATCAGTAGTAGAATAAATAATAAATAACATAAAATAAGCTCCGTAAAGACTGACAAATCCACAAAATTTCAAATCACATTCAAATGTGTCAAATGAATCGTCAAACAGAACTGTCAAGGATCCCCACCCTAGAGAGCTTTTATGGTGGCTTTTCCGCCCACCATGCATGAATACATGGATAGCATTATGCTTCTTCCTTAGTCTTCTTATTCAAAGGTAGTAGTCTTTGAATAAGAAGACTAAGGAAGGAGCATATCAAAAATCTTAGGTACACCGCGATGGGCCTCAAATATGGCCAACTTAAATTCCGGTTTATCAGTGTCGTTCTAATTTTATTTAAAAAATGTAAAACTATGATGTAGGGTAGACTCAATAATTTGTTGTTTTATGTGAATAAATGTTGGTAGTTATTAAAATTGTTATAAAAATATATAATTCTAATAAAAATAGATAAGTTATAATAAGTATTTATTAACACAAACATCTGATACGCTACTGAAGCAGGTAAGTTAAATTAACGTATCTAAATTCTTTGACATCTAATCTTTGACAAGTAATAAATAAAAATACACGTATGTATATTATATAGTCACTTACTAGCGAATAGTTGTTCCATTATTTCACTCAATTTTTGCCGAGATTTACCGCACGCTACACAACCAACTATTTTAGAGTCTTTTTCGACAAATCGCGATAGTGTCACTGATAATTTAAGTTCTGCCACAATTTCCATCTAGATTTACTACCTTTATACAACTATCAGTAGTAGAATAAATAATAAATAACATAAAATAAGCTGCGTAAAGACTGACAAATCCACAAAATTTCAAATCAAATTCAAATGTGTCAAATGAATCGTCAAACAGAACTGTCCAGGATCCCCACCTTAGAGTGCTTTTTCCGCCCACCATGCATGAATACATGGATAGCATTATGCTCCTTCCTTAGTCTTCTTATTCAAAGGTAGTAGTATTATAACCATCACTACTGTCAAAGTCACTAATTAACCTTCAAGATTCAATTACGAATGGCTCAGATTTGCTGCTCAACGAACCATCACAATCACTCATTTTAATGTTAGATAATAATAATAATAATTAACTAAATTATGTAAATCTGATGATTTTGGCTACTGTAGTATAATGAGCCCAAAGTTTTTGAATTTTTTTGAAAATTAGATGCCTGACCCTCGATTTTACGCATAAAGCATAAACATCACATTAACCAATCTCACCGCGACTTTTAAACAGGGGGTTCCCCTTTAATAAACGAATCTTAAAGGGGGTGTTCCCCTTTTGTCAAGATCTCAAGAAATCTTGAAATTTCTTGAATTTCTGAATCAAGACAAGAAATCAACTTTCAAGAAATGGTCAAGACAAGATTAATTCTTGAAAATATTTCAAAACAAGACAAGAAATTGCTTGTCCAGACAAGATTTCTTGTCTTGCCGATCTCTATATTAAAGACTATACTGTATGTCCCGGATTGTCTTTACAAGGGGAAAATCCTTTTTTTATGTACGCTACGGCGTATTTCTATGTTACTACGGCGTATTTTGATTGCTATTTCCTGCAACTGTAAATAAATAGAAAAATAAAAATAGTTGTAAAAAAATAAAAAACGGCAACATTGTTGGGTATTCGAGTTGACTGGAACGTAGAAGCTTCTTTTCACACGTTTTTTTTTAATGAAAACGTAAGAAAAGAAAAATTAAAGAGCCTCGATTGAAATGAAAAGTAAGAAACCACAATGAATCTTCTTTTTTTCTAGACAAAAAAAAGGAAAGTCGATAAAAGTGATCGACGAAGCTTGGTGGTACTGCCATTTAAGCCGGTACGGTTTTTTATTACTAGAATTTTATGTACAATAAAAACGAACGTAGACAGCTTGAAGCAGTACTTACTTATTTGGAAAATAAGAGTCAACCACAAAGCGCATCTTTTATTGTGTTTGTGATAAAAGTTGTTTAGTGTGTCACTAGTGATGCTTTAACTCTTTGTTTTTTTTTATTTGTCTGATAGTTTATATTTACTTTTCTTTTCAAGACTTTTGTTTTTTAACATTTTGTGGTTTATTTAAAAAAAATTATGTGACATATTTCAAGAGAAAAAGTTTTCAAGAAGTTTGCAGACAAAAAGGACATGTTTGAAAAAGTGTAGAGTTACCATTTTTTTGGCGTAAAAAATGTTTTTTACGGGTATCAAATAGTTTTTTACACGTAAGAAATAGTTTTTTGTGTGTAACAAATACTTATTTTACATGAAGTACATGTTTGAGAAAGTCTGGCTTGAAATGTCGAAAAAGTAATAAATTAAAAAAATACTTTTCACGCTTAAAAATTAGTTTTTTACGTGTAACAAATAGTTTTTCACACGTAAACAGTGTTTTGCGTGTAACAAATAGTTTTTGCGTGTAACATATAGTTTTTGCGTGTAAAAATGTTTTGTTACGTGTAACAAATAGTTTTTTACACGAAAGAAATAGTTTTTGCGTGTAACAAATAGTTTTTTGCGTATAACAAAAATTTTTTTAGGCGTAAAAAATAGTCTTGGCGTGTAAAAATGTTTTTTTACAGGTAACAAATAGTTTTTTACACGTAAGAAATAGTTTTTTTGCGTGTAACAAATAGTTTTTTGTGTGTAATAGTTTTTTACATGAAGGACATGTTTGAGAAAGTCTGGTTTGAAAAGTTGAAGAAGTAATAAATTAAAAAAATATTTTTTACGCTTAAAAAATATTTTTTTAAGTGTAACAAATAGTTTTTGACACCTAAGAAATGGTGTTTTGCCTGTAACAAATAAGTTTTTGCGTGTAACGAATAGTTTTTTACACGTAAAAAATAGTCTTTATGTGTAAAAATGTTTTTTTACGTGTAACAACATCTACGATTAAAATTTAAAAAAAATAGTTTGATTTCCTTTCGCAAAATTTGTATTAAGAGAACAATATTTTTGATAAACACGTGGACTGTTCACAAATACACGTCGCATCACTACGTATTTCTAAGCCGTTACCACTTTTCGTTACCACTAGCTCATTTGTGTCACGGCCTTGAATTTTTGCTCCCAGCGCGCGTCAAGAAGTTTCACTTCAAAAAAGAATGGAATCCAACAAGCATGTACTTCGAATTTAATATTGTTCATCCAAATTCTTTTTTTTAAGCAAAAAGCGTTTGAAATTTAACAAGCCTTGATTAAATCGCGATTGTAAACATACCCGGAGACCTTGCAGTACGTCCCAGACCAGTACTACCCTCCTAAAGGTTTGTTCACACGTTTAAGTCACGTCTCAATTTCGTTCTGTCAAACAGTCTCAGTTAACGATAAAAAATATATCGTTGAGATGTGGATGTCGTTGTTATGGATAATTTCTTAAAATTTTAATATTTCTATATTGAAATATAAAATAGTTTTTTTTTAAGTGAAAATATCAAAAGTTGACATATGATGTGTCATTCTATTCAAAATGTAATTTTCTATCAAATGAAGTAAAAAAATACCGAGCGTGTCATTTCAAAATCAAAAGTTATAGCCATTTCCGCTGAAACAGGAAGTGATCGAAAACAATTGAATACGTCAATCAATCTTAACGATCGATATCATATACTAACATACCAAATTTCGTTTTTTTATCTGAATAAAGAAAAAAGTTATAGGGGTGAGCCACTTTTGGGTCAGTCACCCACAAAAAGTCGAGTTTTGTCCCATCTGTCAAAAAATTCCTTAGTGTATGGAGGCTAACGATACTAAAACAGTACGGCAAAATAACTGACCTGTGTGAATCTGCCTTAAAGAGGCGCGGTCAGTAATCTGAATTATTAGTACCCTCATCGGCAGAAAAAAACGAACAAGTCCGAAACACTTTCGTATGGAGCTCGGGCCGTGGAGATGATGATGCCGATAGTTCCAGCTGGGTACTATCTTGATAATTCTACGCTGGGTACCTATGGATTGTACCAACGAGTCGAAGCGATCGTAGCAAGAATTACACACAATCTTTTACGGGTTTCGGTTATTTTGTTCTTTGTCGATCGATGGTGGTACTTATTACTACGTAGAGACGTACTTGAAGAGAAGTCATCCTAAAATATATATACAGGGTGAGTTTCCTACGATGTTCTCTATGGGTATCTCGGAAACTACTGATGATAGAGAGTCAGTTAAATGGGGAAAGAATTGCAGTTTTGTGGGGTCATAAATATGCGCTTTTCAGATTTTCGAAAAAGTTCATGGCTTACTAGATACCTATTTCGAAAAAAACAAATTTTGGCTATTTTAAAAATTGTCCCTAATTCCATTATAAGCTATTTTAGACAAAAAGTTTTCAGATAAAAGTTGTAGATAATCACATCCTTAATGAGATTGTGTCCTACGTTTTTTTCTAAAGCCTGTCATTTTTGACATTTGACACAAACATATGTTTTTTTAAATGGAAACCATAGTTGGCCATGACTTTATAAAAATTGCCATTTTTTAAGCTTTTCAGCGATATAAGCTATAATATGTTTTCTTCGAAAAAGTATCGAGTTAAAGCCAATTCTTATCATTTTTAAATAATTTCACTTAGTTAGCCATGGAAACAATCGTCTTTGCTCTTATAAATGTGAAGCTGCCACATCCAAACTTTGTAAATTAAAATAAACAAAAATTGTAAATATGAATTTTTCAAATGAAGAAGAGCGTGTAAGATTTGAAAGCATAAGAAGAGCGTGCAAGGTGGAAAATGTAAATGAGTGGGTACTGAGCAGAAAGGAAGAATGGAACGAGCATATCAGCAGAATGGATAACAGAAGGATAGTGAGAGTTGCACGTGACAAATCACCGCTAGGTCGCAGAAGCTTAGGACGTCCACGAAAACGATGGAGCGACAACTTGTCAGTCTAACCGGTAGAGACGACGAAACCAAACAGGCGATTCGCCTAGTATGAAGAAGGAAGAAGAAGAAGAAAATATTTTAGGAAAAAAAATATAAATATATAAACAGCTATTATTTACATCGACAAAACTCACCTCCTTAACAGCACATAAGGGACATAAAGGACCATTACTACCGCTTTCCCGTTCAAAATATTCTAATAAAGTTGCGATGAGTTTTTTACGGCTATTAAGCTATCTTGTACACTTCGCACTAAAAGAGGTTCTAACAAGAAAAATGTTTGACTGCAAGGTCTGCTAGTAAAAAAAAAATTAAGCTTAAAATATCACAACACAATTCATTTCTTCAAATCAAACTCGTAATACAAAACTAAAGTGTCAAAACGAATGACAATGTCAGGAAGTAAATAAATAAGTGTGGCAACTTGACATTTTATACAGCAGATCTACCACCTCTATCCCCAGAGGAAATTTAAATTTCAGTTAGTTAGCCCGACGCCGAATATGTCTATGAATTTGCAACAATGAATTTAAAAATCCTGTCCTCGATTACCTAACTAAAAGTTTAAATGGTATCGCTTATAGTTTACTATTCATATTTTCAAAAATTCATTTATTTTAGATTTAAAAACAAAATTATGTATAATACTAACTCTATTTCTTTTTTCTTCTAGGTAAGCTTAAATACGGAATTCTCACCAAGTACCTACGTGCATACTGTCCATCAAAAAACAAGGTAAGTACGTTGTATGTATATAGCAGTACCACTCGGCCATAATTACGACCATGTGTGGTCTTAGACTCATTCTAATGGTACCTACCATGCGTTTGATAAATTTTTCCGTTAATGCCTCATCAGTACCTCGTTTTTTAGTGCTTATTCGCGCTGGTCGGTACCATTTTTAGGTTACATCGTCAGGTGGTACTGAACAGCGTGTGCTACATGTGATTAAGGTGGAATTTCGTTTAAATATTATATCTTTTAATACGATTTTATACAGGTAAGTAAATTAGAATTACAGTTTTCTAGGATATAGATATGCATGCCTCGCCATATTATAATAAAAAAAATAAATAAAATAAATTAAACACAAATCATTATATTTGATAATAAAAACAAGTCAGTATCCTACAGAGAGAGGTCACTGCTGAAATTAATTAATTTGTTTGCAGATAATAACAGAATAAAATTTAATGATCATCAGCTTTTTCAGGCCACGTTTTGCATTATTAATGGCAATTTTAGATACTTTAATTTTACTATCGACGAATATAAATTGGATTTACGATTATTCGTTACGGCTTTATAAAAACTTAATTGAGTTATTTATTTTATCTTGTCTCTGGCGCTTCCTGAAAACCGTTTTTCGCAGTAATCATTGGACGCAAAGTAATAATCCTTTTAATATTGATTGTTTCATTTTTTTCTGCTATTAGTTATTTAAAGTATAGAATTTTAAATTTAGATTTTCTTTATTTTTTTTATTTTTTTTTTCGCAAGTTGATAAAATAGACCGTTGTATGGTAATAATGTATGGTAATAATGGTAAACTGCTGATGGACACATGCCATCCAGTTCGAAAGGACCCAGTCCAGGAAAGTTTTCTCGATATAATTTGGTATAATATATTCTTTTGATGATAATAGTGTTATTTAATAATGAATTTATACCCCCCAACCGAAGAATCATACTTCTTCAGCTAATGGTAAACTACTGATGGACACAGGCCATCCAGTTCGAAAGGACTCAGTCCAGGAAAGTTTTCTCTATATAATTTGGTTTTAATATATTCTTTTGATGATAATAATGTTATTTAATAATGAATTTATACCCCCCAACCGAAGAATCGTACTTCTTCAGCTAATGGTAAACTGCTGATGGACACATTCCCTCCTGTTCGAAAGGACCCAGTCCAGGAAAAAATTCTCGTTATAATTCGATTTTAATATATTCTTTTCATGATAATAATGTTATCTAATAATGAATTTATACACCCCAACCGAAGAATCATACTTCTTCAGCTAATGGTAAACTGCTGATGGACACATGCCATCCAGTTCGAAAGGACCCAGTCCAGGAAAGTTTTCTCGTTATAATTCGGTTTTAATATATTTTTTTGATGACAATAATGTTATTTAATAATGAATTTATACACCCCAACCGAAGAATCATACTTCTTCAGCTAATGGTAAACTGCTGATGGACACATGCCATCCAGTTCGAAAGGACCCAGTCCAGGATAGTTTTCTCGTTATAATTCGGTTTTAATATATTCTTTTGATGATAATAATGTTATTTAATAATGAATTTATACACCCCAACCGAAGAATCATACTTCTTCAGCTAATGGTAAACTGCTGATGGACACATTCCATCCAGTTCAAAAGGACCCAGTCCAGGAAAGTTTTCTCGTTATAATTCGGTTTTAATATATTTTTTGATGATAATAATGTTATTTAATAATGAATTTATACACCCCAACCGAAGAATCATACTTCTTCAGCTAATGGTAAACTGCTGATGGACACATGCCATCCAGTTCGAAAGGACCCAGTCCAGGAAAGTTTTCTCGTTATAATTCGGTTTTAATATATTTTTTTGATGACAATAATGTTATTTAATAATGAATTTATACACCCCAACCGAAGAATCATACTTCTTCAGCTAATGGTAAACTGCTGATGGACACATGCCATCCAGTTCGAAAGGACCCAGTCCAGGAAAGTTTTCTCGTTATAATTCGGTTTTAATATATTTTTTTGATGACAATAATGTTATTTAATAATGAATTTATACACCCCAACCAAAGAATCATACTTCTTCAGCTAATGGTAAACATGGATGGACCCATGCAATCCAGTTCGAAAGGACCCAGTCAGGAAAGTTTTCTCGATATAATTTGGTTTTAATATATTCTTTTGATGATAATAATGTTATTTAATAATGAATTTATACCCTCCAACCGAAGAATCGTACTTCTTCAGCTAATGGTAAACTGCTGATGGACACATTCCCTCCTGTTCGAAAGGACCCAGTCCAGGAAAGTTTTCTCGATATAATTTGGTTTTAATATATTCTTTTCATGATAATAATGTTATTTAATAATGAATTTATACCCCCCAACCAAAGAATCATACTTCTTCAGCTAATGGTAAACATGGATGGACACATGCCATCCAGTTCGAAAGGACCCAGTCAGGAAAGTTTTCTTGATATAATTTGGTTTTAATATATTCTTTTGATGCTAATAATGTTATTTAATAATGAATTTATACCCCCAGCTGAAGAATCATACTTTTTCAGCTAATGGTAAACTGCTGATGGACACATGCCATCCAGTTCGAAAGGACCCAGTCCAGGAAAGTTTTCTCGATATAATTTGGTTTTAATATATTCTTTTGATGATAATAATGTTATTTAATAATGAATTTATACCCTCCAACCGAAGAATCGTACTTCTTCAGCTAATGGTAAACTGCTGATGGACACATTCCCTCCTGTTCGAAAGGACCCAGTCCAGGAAAAAATTCTCGTTATAATTCGATTTTAATATATTCTTTTCATGATAATAATGTTATCTAATAATGAATTTATACACCCCAACCGAAGAATCATACTTCTTCAGCTAATGGTAAACTGCTGATGGACACATGCCATCCAGTTCGAAAGGACCCAGTCCAGGAAAGTTTTCTCGTTATAATTCGGTTTTAATATATTCTTTTGATGACAATAATGTTATTTAAGAATGAATTTATACACCCCAACCGAAGAATCATACTTCTTCAGCTAATGGTAAACTGCTGATGGACACATGCCATCCAGTTCGAAAGGACCCAGTCCAGGAAAGTTTTCTCGTTATAATTCGGTTTTAATATATTTTTTGATGACAATAATGTTATTTAATAATGAATTTATACACCCCCAACCGAAGAATCATACTTCTTCAGCTAATGGTAAACTGCTGATGGACACATGCCATCCAGTTCGAAAGGACCCAGTCCAGGATAGTTTTCTCGTTATAATTCGGTTTTAATATATTCTTTTTGATGATAATAATGTTATTTAATAATGAATTTATACACCCCAACCGAAGAATCATACTTCTTCAGCTAATGGTAAACTGCTGATGGACACATGCCATCCAGTTCGAAAGGACCCAGTCAGGAAAGTTTTCTCGTTATAATTCGGTTTTAATATATTTTTTGATGACAATAATGTTATTTAATAATGAATTTATACACCCCAACCGAAGAATCATACTTCTTCAGCTAATGGTAAACTGCTGATGGACACATGCCATCCAGTTCGAAAGGGCCCAGTCCAGGAAAGTTTTCTCGTTATAATTCGGTTTTAATATATTTTTTTGATGACAATAATGTTATTTAATAATGAATTTATACACCCCAACCGAAGAATCATACTTCTTCAGCTAATGGTAAACTGCTGATGGACACATGCCATTCAGTTCGAAAGGACCCAGTCCAGGAAAGTTTTCTCGTTATAATTCGGTTTTAATATATTTTTTTGATGACAATTATGTTATTTAATAATGAATTTATACACCCCAACCGAAGAATCATACTTCTTCAGCTAATGGTAAACTGCTGATGGACACATGCCATCCAGTTCGAAAGGACCCAGTCCAGGAAAGTTTTCTCGTTATAATTCGGTTTTAATATATTCTTTTGATGATAATAATGTTATTTAACAATGAATTTATACCCCCCAACCAAAGAATCATACTTCTTCAGCTAATGGTATACTTCTGATGGACTCATGCCATCCAGTTCGAAAGGACCCAGTCCAGGAAAGTTTTCTTGTTATAATTCGGTTTTAATATATTCTTTTCATGATAATAATGTTATTTAATAATGAATTTATACCCCCCAACCAAAGAATCATACTTCTTCAGCTAATGGTAAACATGGATGGACACATGCCATCCAGTTCGAAAGGACCCAGTCCAGGAAAGTTTTCTCGATATAATTTGGTTTTAATATATTCTTTTGATGCTAATAATGTTATTTAATAATGAATTTATACCCCCAACCGAAGAATCATACTTCTTCAGCTAATGGTAAACTGCTGATGGACAC
Organism: Sitophilus oryzae; assembly: GCF_002938485.1. Classification (NCBI taxonomy): domain Eukaryota; kingdom Metazoa; phylum Arthropoda; class Insecta; order Coleoptera; family Curculionidae; genus Sitophilus; species Sitophilus oryzae. Next base: position 3,728,055 of record NW_022147078.1, read on the forward strand.
ATGCCATCCAGTTCGAAAGGACCCAGTCCAGGAAAGTTTTCCCGATATAATTTGGTTTTAATATATTCTTTTGATGATAATAATGTTATTTAATAATGAATTTATACCCTCCAACCGAAGAATCGTACTTCTTCAGCTAATGGTAAACTGCTGATGGACACATGCCATCCAGTTCGAAAGGACCCAGTCCAGGAAAGTTTTCTCGTTATAATTTGGTTTTAATATATTCTTTTGATGATAACAACGTTATTTAATAATGAATTTATACCCCCCAACCAAAGAATCATACTTCTTCAGCTAATGGTAAACTGCTGATGGACACATGCCATCCAGTTCGAAAGGACCCAGTCCAGGAAAGTTTTCTCGTTATAATTCGGTTTTAATATATTCTTTTGATGACAATAATGTTATTTAATAATGAATTTATACCCCCCAACCGAAGAATCGTACTTCTTCAGCTAATGGTAAACTGCTGATGGACACATTCCCTCCTGTTCGAAAGGACCCAGTCCAGGAAAAAATTCTCGTTATAATTCGGTTTTAATATATTCTTTTGATGATAATAATGTTATTTAATAATGAATTTATACCACCCAACCAAAGAATCATACTTCTTCAAATGGTAAACTACTGATGGACACATGCCATCCAGTTCGAATGACCCAGTCCAGGAAAGTTTTCTCGTTATAATTCGGTTTTAATATATTCTTTTGATGACAATAATGTTATTTAATAATGAATTTATACCCCCCAACCGAAGAATCGTACTTCTTCAGCTAATGGTAAACTGCTGATGGACACATTCCCTCCTGTTCGAAAGGACCCAGTCCAGGAAAAAATTCTCGTTATAATTCGGTTTTAATATATTCTTTTCATGATAATAATGTTATTTAATAATGAATTTATACCCCCCAACCAAAGAATCATACTTCTTCAGCTAATGGTAAACATGGATGGACATATGCCATCCAGTTCGAAAGGACCCAGTCCAGGAAAGTTTTCTCGATATAATTTGGTTTTAATATATTCTTTTGATGCTAATAATGTTATTTAATAATGAATTTATACCCCCCAACCGAAGAATCATACATCTTCAGCTAATGGTAAACTGCTGATGGACACAGGCCATCCAGTTCGAAAGGACCCAGTCCAGGAAAGATTTCTCGATATAATTTGGTTTTAATATATTCTTTTGATGATAATAATGTTATTTAATCATGAATTTATACCCCCCAACCGAAGAATCATACATCTTCACCTAATGGTAAACTGCTGATGGACACAGGCCATCCAGTTCGAAAGGACCCAGTCCAGGAAAGTTTTCTTGTTATAATTCGGTTTTAATATATTCTTTTGATGATAATAATGTAATTTAATAATGAATTTATACCACCCAACCAAAGAATCATACTTCTTCAGCTAATGGTAAACATGGATGGACACATGCCATCCAGTTCGAAAGGACCCAGTCCAGGAAAAAATTCTCGTTATAATTCGGTTTTAATATATTCTTTTCATGATAATAATGTTATTTAATAATGAATTTATACCCCCCAACCAAAGAATCATACTTCTTCAGCTAATGGTAAACATGGATGGACACATGCCATCCAGTTCGAAAGGACCCAGTCCAGGAAAGTTTTCTCGATATAATTTGGTTTTAATATATTCTTTTGATGCTAATAATGTTATTTAATAATGAATTTATACCCCCCAACCGAAGAATCATACTTCTTCAGCTAATGGTAAACTGCTGATGGACACATGCCATCCAGTTCGAAAGGACCCAGTCCAGGAAAGTTTTCTCGTTATAATTTGGTTTTAATATATTCTTTTGTGATAACAACGTTATTTAATAATGAATTTATACCCCCCAACCAAAGAATCATACTTCTTCAGCTAATGGTAAACTGCTGATGGACACATGCCATCCAGTTCGAAAGGACCCAGTCCAGGAAAGTTTTCTCGTTATAATTCGGTTTTAATATATTCTTTTGATGACAATAATGTTATTTAATAATGAATTTATACACCCCAACCGAAGAATCATACTTCTTCAGCTAATGGTAAACTGCTGATGGACACATGCCATCCAGTTCGAAAGGACCCAGTCCAGGAAGGTTTTCTCGTTATAATTCGGTTTTAATATATTCTTTTGATGATAACAACGTTATTTAATAATGAATTTATACCCCCCAACCAAAGAATCATACTTCTTCAGCTAATGGTAAACTGCTGATGGACACATGCCATCCAGTTCGAAAGGACCCAGTCCAGGAAAGTTTTCTCGTTATAATTCGGTTTTAATATATTCTTTTGATGACAATAATGTTATTTAATAATGAATTTATACCCCCCAACCGAAGAATCGTACTTCTTCAGCTAATGGTATACTTCTGATGGACTCATGCCATCCAGTTCGATAGGACCCAGTCCAGGAAAGTTTTCTCGTTATAATTCGGTTTTAATATATTCTTTTGATGACAATAATGTTATTTAATAATGAATTTATACCCCCCAACCGAAGAATCGTACTTCTTCAGCTAATGGTAAACTGCTGATGGACACATTCCCTCCTGTTCGAAAGGACCCAGTCCAGGAAAAAAATTCTCCTTATAATTCGGTTTTAATATATTCTTTTCATGATAATAATGTTGTTTAATAATTAATTTATACCCCCCAACCAAAGAATCATACTTCTTCAGCTAAGTTTTCTCGTTATAATTCGGTTTTAATATATTCTTTTGATGATAACAACGTTATTTAATAATGAATTTATACCCCCCAACCAAAGAATCATACTTCTTCAGCTAATGGTAAACTGCTGATGGACACATGCCATCCAGTTCGAAAGGACCCAGTTCAGGAAAGTTTTCTCGTTATAATTCGGTTTTAATATATTCTTTTGATGACAATAATGTTATTTAATAATGAATTTATACCCCCAACCGAAGAATCGTACTTCTTCAGCTAATGGTAAACTGCTGATGGACACATGCCATCCAGTTCGAAAGGACCCAGTCCAGGAAAGTTTTCTCGTTATAATTCGGTTTTAATATATTCTTTTGATGACAATAATGTTATTTAATAATGAATTTATACACTCCAACCGAAGAATCATACTTCTTCAGCTAATGGTAAACTGCTGATGGACACATGCCATCCAGTTCGAAAGGACCCAGTCCAGGAAAGTTTTCTCGTTATAATTCGGTTTTAATATATTCTTTTGATGATAACAACGTTATTTAATAATGAATTTATACCCCCCAACCGAAGAATCATACTTCTTCAGCTAATGGTAAACTGCTGATGGACACATGCCATCCAGTTCGAAAGGACCCAGTCCAGGAAAGTTTTCTCGTTATAATTCGGTTTTAATATATTCTTTTGATGATAATAATGTTATTTAACAATGAATTTATACCCCCCAACCAAAGAATCATACTTCTTCAGCTAATGGTATACTTCTGATGGACTCATGCCATCCAGTTCGAAGGGACCCAGTCCAGGAAAGTTTTCTCGTTATAATTCGGTTTTAATATATTCTTTTGATAATAATAATGTTATTTAATAATTAATTTATACCCTCCAACCGAAGAATCGTACTTCTTCAGCTAATGGTAAACTGCTGATGGACACATGCCATCCAGGTCGAAAGGACCCAGTCCAGGAAAGTTTTCCCGATATAATTTGGTTTTAATATATTCTTTTGATGATAATAACGTTATTTAATAATGAATTTATACCCCCCAACCAAAGAATCATACTTCTTCAGCTAATGGTAAACTGCTGATGGACACATGCCATCCAGTTCGAAAGGACCCAGTCCAGGAAAGTTTTCTCGTTATAATTCGGTTTTAATATATTCTATTGATGACAATAATGTTATTTAATAATGAATTTATACACCCCAACCGAAGAATCATACTTCTTCAGCTAATGGTAAACTGCTGATGGACACATGCCATCCAGTTCGAAAGGACCCAGTCCAGGAAAGTTTTCTCGTTATAATTCGGTTTTAATATATTCTTTTGATGATAATAATGTTATTTAATAATGAATTTATACCCCCCAACCAAAGAATCATACTTCTTCAGCTAATGGTATACTTCTGATGGACTCATGCCATCCAGTTCGATAGGACCCAGTCCAGGAAAGTTTTCTCGTTATAATTCGGTTTTAATATATTCTTTTGATGACAATAATGTTATTTAATAATGAATTTATACCCCCCAACCGAAGAATCATACTTCTTCAGCTAATGGTATACTTCTGATGGACTCATGCCATCCAGTTCGATGGGACCCAGTCCAGGAAAAAATTCTCCTTATAATTCGGTTTTAATATATTCTTTTCATGATAATAATGTTGTTTAATAATGAATTTATACCCCCCAACCAAAGAATCATACTTCTTCAGCTAATGGTAAACATGGATGGACACATGCCATCCAGTTCGAAAGGACCCAGTCCAGGAAAGTTTTCTCGATATAATTTGGTTTTAATATATTCTTTTGATGATAATAATGTTATTTAATAATGAATTTATACCCTCCAACCGAAGAATCATACTTCTTCAGCTAATGGTAAACTGCTGATGGACACATGCCATCCAGTTCGAAAGGACCCAGTCCAGGAAAGTTTTCTCGTTATAATTCGGTTTTAATATATTCTTTTGATGACAATAATGTTATTTAATAATGAATTTATACCCCCAATCAAAGAATCATACTTCTTCAGCTAATGGTAAACTGCTGATGGACACATGCCATCCAGTTCGAAAGGACCCAGTCCATGAAAGTTTTCTCGTTATAATTCGGTTTTAACATATTCTTTTGATGGTAATAATGTTATTTAATAATGAATTTATACCCCCCCAACAAAAGAATCATACTTCTTCAGCTAATGGTAAACCGTTGATGGACACATGCCATCCAGTTCGAAAGGACCCAGTCCAGGAAAGTTTTCTCGTTATAATTCGGTTTTAATATATTCTTTTGATGACAATAATGTTATTTAATAATGAATTTATACCCCCAACCAAAGAATCATACTTCTTCAGCTAATGGTAAACTGCTGATGGACACATGCCATCCAGTTCGAAAGGACCCAGTCCAGGAAAGTTTTCTCGTTATAATTCGGTTTTAATATATTCTTTTGATGACAATAATGTTGTTTAATAATGAATTTATACCCCCCAACCGAAGAATCATACTTCTTCAGCTAATGGTAAACATGGATGGACACATGCCATCCAGTTCGAAAGGACCCAGTCCAGGAAAGTTTTCTCGATATAATTTGGTTTTAATATATTCTTTTGATGCTAATAATGTTATTTAATAATGAATTTATACCCCCAACCGAAGAATCATACTTCTTCAGCTAATGGTAAACTGCTGATTGACACATGCCATCCAGTTCGAAAGGACCCAGTCCAGGAAAGTTTTCCCGATATAATTTGGTTTTAATATATTCTTTTGATGATAATAATGTTATTTAATAATTAATTTATACCCTCCAACCGAAGAATCGTACTTCTTCAGCTAATGGTAAACTGCTGATGGACACATGCCATCAAGTTCGAAAGGACCCAGTCCAGGAAAGTTTTCCCGATATAATTTGGTTATAATATATTCTTTTGATGATAATAACGTTATTTAATAATGAATTTATACCCCCCAACCAAAGAATCATACTTCTTCAGCTAATGGTAAACTGCTGATGGACACATGCCATCCAGTTCGAAAGGACCCAGTCCAGGAAAGTTTTCTCGTTATAATTCGGTTTTAATATATTCTTTTGATGACAATAATGTTATTTAATAATGAATTTATACACCCCAACCGAAGAATCATACTTCTTCAGCTAATGGTAAACTTCTGATGGACACATGCCATCCAGTTCGAAAGGACCCAGTCCAGGGAAGTTTTCTCGTTATAATTCGGTTTTAATATATTCCTTTGATCATAATAATGTTATTTAATAATGAATTTATACCCCCCAACCAAAGAATCATACTTCTTCAGCTAATGGTATACTTCTGATGGACTCATGCCATCCAGTTCGATAGGACCCAGTCCAGGAAAGTTTTCTCGTTATAATTCGGTTTTAATATATTCTTTTGATGACAATAATGTTATTTAATAATGAATTTATACCCCCCAACCAAAGAATCATACTTCTTCAGCTAATGGTATACTTCTGATGGACTCATGCCATCCAGTTCGAAAGGACCCAGTCCAGGAAAGTTTTCTCGTTATAATTCGGTTTTAATATATTCTTTTGATGACAATAATGTTATTTAATAATGAATTTATACCCCCCAACCGCAGAATCGTACTTCTTCAGCTAATGGTAAACTGCTGATGGACACATTCCCTCCTGTTCGAAAGGACCCAGTCCAGGAAAAAATTCTCCTTATAATTCGGTTTTAATATATTCTTTTCATGATAATAATGTTGTTTAATAATGAATTTATACCCCCCAACCAAAGAATCATACTTCTTCAGCTAATGGTAAACATGGATGGACACATGCCATCCAGTTCGAAAGGACCCAGTCCAGGAAAGTTTTCTCGATATAATTTGGTTTTAATATATTCTTTTGATGCTAATAATGTTATTTAATAATGAATTTATACCCCCCAACCGAAGAATCATACTTCTTCAGCTAATGGTAAACTGCTGATGGACACATGCCATCCAGTTCGAAAGGACCCAGTCCAGGAAAGTTTTCTCGTTATAATTCGGTTTTAATATATTCTTTTGATGACAATAATGTTATTTAATAATGAATTTATACCCCCCAACCGAAGAATCATACTTCTTCAGCTAATGGTAAACTGCTGATGGACACATGCCATCCAGTTCGAAAGGACCCAGTCCAGGAAAGTTTTCTCGATATAATTTGGTTTTAATATATTCTTTTGATGCTAATAATGTTATTTAATAATGAATTTATACCCCCAACCGAAGAATCATACTTCTTCAGCTAATGGTAAACTGCTGATGGACACATGCCATCCAGTTCGAAAGGACCCAGTCCAGGAAAGTTTTCTCGTTATAATTCGGTTTTAATATATTCTTTTGATGATAACAACGTTATTTAATAATGAATTTATACCCCCCAACCAAAGAATCATACTTCTTCAGCTAATGGTAAACTGCTGATGGACACATGCCATCCAGTTCGAAAGGACCCAGTCCAGGAAAGTTTTTCTCGTTATAATTCGGTTTTAATATATTCTTTTGATGACAATAATGTTGTTTAATAATGAATTTATACCCCCAACCGAAGAATCATACTTCTTCAGCTAATGGTAAACATGGATGGACACATGCCATCCAGTTCGAAAGGACCCAGTCCAGGAAAGTTTTCTCGATATAATTTGGTTTTAATATATTCTTTTGATGCTAATAATGTTATTTAATAATGAATTTATACCCCCCAACCGAAGAATCATACTTCTTCAGCTAATGGTAAACTGCTGATTGACACATGCCATCCAGTTCGAAAGGACCCAGTCCAGGAAAGTTTTCCCGATATAATTTGGTTTTAATATATTCTTTTGATGATAATAATGTTATTTAATAATTAATTTATACCCTCCAACCGAAGAATCGTACTTCTTCAGCTAATGGTAAACTGCTGATGGACACATGCCATCCAGTTCGAAAGGACCCAGTCCAGGAAAGTTTTCTCGATATAATTTGGTTTTAATATATTCTTTTGATGACAATAATGTTATTTAATAATGAATTTATACCCCCCAACCAAAGAATCGTACTTTTTCAGCTAATGGTAAACTGCTGATGGACACATGCCATCCAGTTCGAAAGGACCCAGTCCAGGAAAGTTTTCTCGATATAATTCGGTTTTAATATATTCTTTTTTGATGACAATAATGTTATTTAATAATGAATTTATACCCCCCAACCAAAGAATCGTACTTTTTCAGCTAATGGTAAACTGCTGATGGACACATGCCATCCAGTTCGAAAGGACCCAGTCCAGGAAAGTTTTCTCGATATAATTCGGTTTTAATATATTCCTTTGATCATAATAATGTTATTTAACAATGAATTTATACCCCCCAACCAAAGAATCATACTTCTTCAGCTAATGGTATACTTCTGATGGACTCATGCCATCCAGTTCGAAAGGACCCAGTCCAGGAAAGTTTTCTTGTTATAATTCGGTTTTAGTATATTCTTTTGATGATAATAATGTTATTTAATAATGAATTTATACGCACGCTCAGCCTGGGACATCCTGTATGTCTATATTATGTAATCACTTACTAGTAAAAAGTTAATACATTATTTCCCTCGATTTTTGACCGAGATATACCGCACGCTACACAACCTACTATTTTACTGTCTTTTTCGATAAATCGCAATAGTGTCACTGCTAATTTAAGTTCTGCCACAATTTCCTTCTAGATTTACTAGCTCTAAACAACTACCGTCGAATAAATAGGTAATAAATAACATAAAATAAGCTCAATATTCACAAAATTTCAAATCAAATTGCCAAATGAATCGTTAAACAGGACTGTCAGCGATCCCCACCCTATTGTCTCACCTCCGTATACCACGCATGAATACATGGATATCATTATATCTCTTCCTTTTATCATTATATCTTTTTATTCAAAGGTTTAAATCCATTATTTTTGATTGTGTTTTGAATAGTTTCACGTTATTATGGAAAACGAATTTAAATATCTTCAAAAAATTAATCATATTACTTCATTTCTGGTTAGTTTTGACGCTAGTCTCAAAATCAGAATAGCTAACCGTGTCAATCATTGTTGGTCGCTCCATATGTTCGACGTCGCATATGTTATCATGATTTGTTTATATTTCTTCAACATTTTTCCATTTTGTTTTACCGCTATTTCTTACATTAAAGAAATATGCATTTAATCCCCACTCTTCAACGTAACGATGTTCCACTTTGCGACACCAGTAACGTAGTAAATAAGGGGGTCATGGCTCCCCAACCATAAAAAAACATCGCTTAATGCTAACGACCAACTAGGTTGCAAATTGTTATAAAAATACGTCATTTTGTGACAATTTTCTACCGAGAATCAACATCGATCACGATTTTCAGTATTGAACAAGTTATTATTTTAATTTTTACAAATCATTCACATTGATTTGTTTTGGCCCAACAAATAAATGTAAACAAATTCTGTATTTATTTAGAAAGATGATACCGTATGATAAAAAAACGGCTTAGAAATGACGATCGATGACATTCCCCATATAATCTACATATACTAATATATAAAATCCTTGAGTGACTGACATACTGATTAATCACGATCCTGCTCAAACCACTCAACGTAAGAAGTTCAATTTTGGCATACAGGTTGATTCTAGGGTGTAGAGGTTCGATAAGAAGGGATTTTTTGAAATTCCAGTTCCAAGTGGGTGAAACCACCCCTCAAATATTACCATATTTTTTATTTAAAAAATGGTCAAGTTTCCGAAAAAACGCTTAAACACGTATATTTTATTTTGTTTTTTTACATATTTTAAGATTTTTTAAAAATGTATACAGGGTGTTTCGAAAAATCTGGTCATTGATTAATCACGATCCTGCTTAAAGCGCTTGACGTAAAAAGCTGATTTTTGGAAAACAGATTGACTTTAGGGTGTAGAGGTTCGATAAGAAGGGATTTTTCGAAACTCGAATTCTAAGGGGGTGAAACCACCCCTCAAATATTAGAATATTTTTTATTTAAAAACCGGTAAGTTTTTCGGAAAAACTTTTAAACACTTATATTTTATTTTGTTGTTTTACATATTTTAAGATTTTTTATAAATTTATACAGGGTGTTTCATAAAATATGACAATTGAGTAAGGATTCTGCTTAAACTCCTTGACATTTAAAGCTGATTTTTGGCAAACGGATTGACTGTGGAGTGTAGAGGTTCGATAAGGAGGGGTTTCTCGAATCTCAAATTCCAAGAGGGTGAAAACGCCCCTCAAATATTACAATATTTGTTATTTAAAAAACGGTTAGTCTTTCGGTTAGATTTTTCGAAAGTCAAATTCCAACGAGATGAAACTACCCCTCAAATATTACCAAGTTATATAATAATATCACCTTGTTGTTTTTTCTCATGCTGACATAAATGTGAGAAAATTTTATCCAGTTTGTATGTTAATGGAAATTCTTGCTTTGCTTTATCATCACAATTACAAATGATTAATTCGACGCGAACGAAGTCACGGGTACACGCTAGTTTTGTATATAAAATGACAGCGATCTTCATTTCATAGTCATCGATGACGCCTTTTTTTCGATCCAGACCCAACATATCAACGCTACTGTACGTTACTGTCCAAAATACTAACTTGAGTAAGGTTATGTTTTAATTTTTGTTGTTAAATTGCTCAAATCATGCATTTTTGGAAGACTCACCCTGTATAGCCGCTAAAGCAGTTAAATTTATACATACCTTCCGCAAATAACATAAAATCACTCGTGAGAGCATCTGTATCATGATCAACAAAAATGAGGGTTATAAAAATCGGTTACAGTTACCTATAAAAATAAAAAAGTTTTTGAAAACTGTAAAATTTAATTATCCAAATTATTTAACGACTTTAAGAACAGTTATTTTTATCTTTGCTTTACTTACAATGTATTTTCAAAGTCGATCCTCTTTTTCCGTGCTTAAAATGTATATGTAAATAGTCCAGTAAATGAAGTTGAAGAAACCACGGTCTAATCAGTTTTTTGCAAATATCTGCCAAAATATGCAATTTACAAGGTTTTTCTTGGATAAATGAAGCTTAGGTAATTACCTACAAAAATGGTTCTTATCATTTTTTACGTAGAATTAGTAGTTTTCGAGATATTCCGCCTAGAAGATATTCTCTCCAAGTCTTAACGCTCCGAAGATAGACTTGATAAGTGTATCATTGATTGACAAATTGTTTAATAACTCTGCTAAAATTTAATATTTTTTGATGATTCCAAGTTCATTTAAAAACAATTATCACCTTTTGGAAATTGTTTGACTTTTGTCATATTTTATGATAATAAAAAACCGGGAAAAAATTCCTTAACCCAAAAATTATCAGATTTTTACAAATTTATTCATATTTTCACCAATAATATCTTATTTGTCAAGATTTTTTTAACAGTTGTTCTTAGAGCCTCTTTATGCAACTGAGAAATCATATACAATTTTAAGTCATGTTCCAGAGTCCCTGGACCATCAAGGGACATAGGAATGCTGATATTTCAGACCAAATGGTGAAAGTAGTCCATTATATCCGAGAAAATAGTTCAGAACGATATACTCTAAAAGAGTTGCAAGATATTGCAGGTAATTTTAAACTTTTATCATTAATTTCCAACTCCTCATTGGAACGCATTGGAACATATGATACAAGGCGTGGTGGCGTGACAGATTTTTTTCCTAAGATTGTGTATAGTACTGTCTCCCCAGTGTATTGTACATAACAACACAGCGCGCTACTGATTTGATGATATTTATGTAACAAGCAACGAACCAACTAGCGCTATTTTGCCGTAACAGCTTTTGGCTAAAACAAATAAACATAAAGAACTGTATGCACAATGGACGGTAATTTTCCGCACCGCGTGCCCCAATCATCGATTATTACAACGGAATAAAACATTAGGCCTCATAATTCAACAGATATATGTATTATAATGGTTATGAAATGGATAGCTACATAAAAAATGCATTAACATTAGTGAGCTTCTCTAACATATTTTGACTGTTCAACATTGTTCAAAAATTCTATATTGTATACCGTTTTTTTTTATTTTTTTCTGTAGATATTATATCTTATAATAGAATATCATTTAACTTAGCTTACATGTTTTGGAAAATGTGGAAACCAACTTAAAAAGAACTCAAGAACAACTCTGGAAGACTCCATCCGTAACCTAAAATGGAACCCCCTACACTCAAACAAATTTCGCAGGACTTGCAACCGAGAAACAACATTCCTTTATTTGATTTTCAATTTTGATTCCTTGATCTGGACGAAACTCGTCCATACTTAGCAAATGAGAGCCTCGCGAGACAACCTACAGAGCCTCGTTGCTATCCGTCCTCTGTCGGTTTTGCGACAGCCGATCAAAGAAAGCTCGCACCACGGTCCGGACATTATTTTGGTAGGCTCGTTCGACTGCGAGATATTAGCTCTGATTTATGAATTTCAACTATTTAAAAAATATAAAATGAAATAATCTCAAATTTTGAAAATGGTACACCGTATGTATTATCATTTTTTCTCTTAGAATTTACAAATTTTGGGTCACTGATAATTTTTACCGTACCGAAATCTACATTTCTTTAAACAAATTGAATCATTACAAAATGTATTAATTTCAAATTATGTCATATGCAAAAATAGTTACCGAATTGTACGTAGAATCTAATAATAAAATAAAAAATAGTGTATTCCCATTAAAATATCCGCAACACTTTCTTGAAGTATACCCTGTATACTCTACAGTAATTTTAAAATGTGTTTCTTAACCTTTCCTATAACTTTTCTATTTAACATTTTGTTCTAAAAAACATTGAAAACTTATTTTGTAAAAGACAGCCAAAAGGAAAAAACTCGACGATGAATAAAATACGACGAACCAAATACCATGTTAAAGATACAAACATTTATTGGTTATTTATCCGTTATCATTTGATCATCGTTTGTTATATTCAATTATAATTGGGTTCCTTTCACTATGGTCCAACTCGCTTGCCTCGTGGCAGGCTTGCCTCAAAAAATAGATAGATGTCTCGCTCTCGTCTTGCTCTTGTCGCGCTCTTGCCTTACTCTCGTCTCGTCAGGCCTGGACGCACCTTAAGATACAACGGCGAATGCAGATTCTGTGGGGGAAACGGGGAAACACCAGAACACCTCATCATTTTGTGCCATACACGAAACTTATGACGGATATTGGAGATGGAAAAGTAATCTCCGTAAAACCCTCTCTGATCCAATCTATTTACCACTCTTTTTCTGTTTTTTTTAAGATTATGAAACTATAATATATGCCAATGACGCCAAATCTTCAAAAATTGATTATTTTGGTGGCCAAATCAAACTGTAATTAAACAAACGGAACATTTTGCAGTTTGCCAGACATTTTGCTTGTATGATCGATTACAACTTATGAGCGAATACATTACTATACAGAAGCGTATAAAAAAGGTTTTAACATATCTTATTGAGTATATATTTAACATAATTTTGGGATTCTTAAGTGTCTTCTTTTGATGGTGATACTTCTTAGAATACTAAACGTATATAAACAGCTGGGTTTTCCCTATAGCAATAAACATAAAAGTTTATGACGTTAAATTAAGGCACCTCTGCATTATAGTTTTGTAGTCTAGTAAAATAAATTCCAAAGAAAAAGGTTCTATGTATCATTGAAATTTATTTCACTTTAGTGAAATAGCGGCTACAATATGACAAATAGTAAAGTTACTTTGATTAGATTTTTACAAATTGTAAGTTTTGGGTTCGTTCAAGCACTATTAGAGCTACAATTTAAAAATATTTTTACAAGGTACAGAGTGTCCCAAATAAGTAAAAAATAATATAGTTGTATTTTTTTAAATGGAACTCCCTGTATATTATTCTATTTTTGGATTCTACGATTAAAATAAGTAAAATAAGTAAATTTGATTAAGGTTCATCACACTTAAACCTTACCGTTTTTGAAATATTTTTAATTTTATGAAATTGCAGTAAAAATTTTAAAGCTTCATTTCCCAAAGGGTATCAAAGTTTTTAATACTAAATATTTACTGAAGATTATTTATTGATCAGATATTGTGTTGCCATAATAAAAATTTTACTATCTTATACAGAGTGTCAAAAAATTTATATTAAATAATTACTAGCTTTAAACGGCAATAACTTGTTTAATTTAAATGGAACACCTTATATGTTTTACGTGAATCAGATGCACAATGTAATTGTCTATCAAATTGTATTATACCATTTTTTACCCATCTGTTCAAGTTTTCGTAGAAAATGCATAGTTTTATAATTTAGACCTCATTTACCACTATACCCATGGAATATTGACATTTTAAATTATTTCTAAAGATGTAACAAATTTTCAAAGAGTACAGATACTAATATTGTCGATATGGTTCGCTTATTTCATGAAAAATTAAAAAAAAACTGTTTAAATATTTTTTGTTAAAGGGGACCAATTAATATGACCCCAGTATTCAAACTACATTAATTGACTGTTTACGTTGATTAATAATAATTGCTCAAAATACTAAAAAACTGAATTTTGTGTGTGTATTAGACAGTGTGATAAAAAGTAACGCCTTATAAATTTTATTGACGAATGCTTATTTATAAAAACAGAGACCTTTATTTTCATAACTTATTATTATATTGATTTCTGATTACAGTTGAGGGTTGGAACCTTTGATGTTAAACAGCAAAATAAAAACACTAAATCACCACAATACACCAAAAGACTTTTACTTTTACACTGGACGCGCGTTTCGCTAACCATGTTAGCATCATCAGCAGATGATTATAACCTGACGGTAATGAGTTTATAATCATCTCCTGATGATGCTAACATGGTTAGCGAAACGCGCGTCCAGTGTAAAAGTAAAAGTGTTAATTGGTATACTCTTTTACAAAGATTTAATTAGTTTTTTTGGTATACCAATGGACTTATTATACAGGTGGTAAATAATGGCAATATTTACCACCTGTACATTTTGTACATATATGTTGCTTAAAAAAAATCTGAAATTTCAATATTCCATGGGTATAGTGATAAATGAGGTCTAAATTATAAGAAAATGTATTTTCTACGATAACTTGAAGAGATAGGTAAAAATGTAGAATTTGATAGACAATTAAATTGTGCATATGACTCTCGCAAAATATATAGGGTATTCCATTTAAATTAAACAAGTTATTGCCGTTTAAAACTAGTAATTATTTAATATAAATTTTTGGACACTCTGTATAAGGTAGTAAAATTTTTATTATGGCAACACAATATCTGATCAATAAATAATCTTCAGTAAGTATTTAGTATTATAAACTTTTATACCCTTGGAGAAATGAAACCTTAAAATTTTTACTTCAATTTCATAAAATTGAAAATATTTCAAAAACGGGTTTAAGTATGGCAAACCTTAATCAAATTTACCTTTATTTCAATCGTAGAATCCAAAAATAGAATAATATACAGGGTATTCCATTTAAAACAATACAACTATAATATTTTTTACTTATTTGGGACACTCTGTATCTTGTAAAAATATTTTTAAATTGTAGCTCTAATAGACCTTCAACGAACCCCAAACTTACAATTTGTAAAAATCTCATCGTTT
The DNA here is from genome assembly GCF_002938485.1 of Sitophilus oryzae. NCBI lineage: Eukaryota > Metazoa > Arthropoda > Insecta > Coleoptera > Curculionidae > Sitophilus > Sitophilus oryzae. The sequence continues at coordinate 3,743,443 of NW_022147078.1, forward strand.
AGCCACAATACTCCGTGTCGTATGTGGTGAACAACCCTGTATATTAGTAAAATTATTTAACTACTTTTGTAACTATCTGTGCTGCTTAATTATGACGAATCTATGACTTTTTTGCGAACATTTTTGAAAACGGTTTGGTCATTTTTTTCTTCTATTGTCATGAAATCAATGACTTTGACTCGTCTGACTGATGGGAAACTGAAAAATTTATTTTATCAGACAAATTTACCAGGTTTGTTTCAAATACTTTAATCACACCCTGAAAAAAATCAGAGCACAATGTCAATAAATCTTAAGAAGTTACAATTAAACGTCGAATTGGTTCGTTGATTTTCTAGGATTTTCTTATTAAAGTATTTTATTTCTTACTGAATTAATATACTCGTAAGCTTGTATCGTCTTGGTATGCTAACCATAAATTGAGCCATAACTCCCTTGGGACATTATTAACAGGAATTAAGGTGCCACAATTCCCTCTATACCTTTCATAGGACCATGGAATACAATAGAGAGATTTTGAGTAATAATATAAAATGAAAATGGACACTTATTTAACTCCCTTGGGACATTATTAACAGGAATTAAGGTGCCACAATTCCCTCTATACCTTTCATAGGACCATGGAATACAATAGAGAGATTTTGAGTAATAATATAAAATGAAAATGGACACTTATTTAACTATTCTAATAACTTATTTACATCATTAATGTCACATATAATAAATTCACTTTAAGGTGCGTCCAGACCTGACGAGACGAGAGAGAGAGAGGTATTGATTTATAGAGCGCGTCAACAGCGAGGTTTTTTTTAGTGTTGCCAAAAAAGTGTTGCCGATATAACATAAATATATTTTTTAATGGTAATACTCTATTTTTTTTTACTATTAGATTCTACGTAGAATTCGGTAACTTTTTTGCTTCTGATATATATATATATATATATATATATATATATATATATAGGTATATATATTATATATAGGTATATATATTATATATAGGTATATATATATAGGCATATATATATTATTATATATATCTAAAAGTAATATATTTTGTAATAATTCAATTTGTTTAAAGAAATCTTAGGTTTCGGTACGGTAAAAATTATCAGTGAGGTAAAATTTGTAAATTCTGTAAAAAAATAATACATACGGTGAGCCATTTAAAAAATTTGAGATTATTTAATTTTAAATACTCGAAATTCATAAATCAGAGCTAATATCTCGTAGTCGAACGAGCCAAAACCAAAAACACGTCCAGACTGAGCCGCGAGCTTTCTTTGATCGGCCGTCGCAAAACCGACAGAGGACGGATAACAACGAGACTCCATAGGTTATTTCACAAGTCTCTCGCGAGACTCGTCCACACTACTTAGCAAACTTGGAATGTTTCGCGCTCGTCTCGCCAGGTCTGGACGTACCTTTAAGTGAATCCATTTCCCAAATGGAATACAAAAAATACATTCAGTGGCTGGGACAGAAAAATATTGTAACAGGGGATGTCGATGAAACTGTTCTCCTGTAAATTTATTATATGTGACATTAATAATGCTCATAAATTATTAGATTAGTTAGATTAGTGTCCATTTTCATTTTGTATTATTACTCAAAATCTCTATTGCATTTTATGGTTATAACCTATAAACGTTAGAAGGAATTATGGCATATTAATTCCCGTGGGTAATATCCCAAGGGGGTTATGACTCTATTTATTATTAGCAGTATATTCAGTGGCTAGAACTGTTTATTATGCACTTTTTGAGTTGCATCTCGGATATGCCCTTCCATTCTGGGGTATGTGTTGTGCGCCTCAATTTGACCGCATTTTCAAGCTCCAGAAGAGAGCTGTTCGATATTCACTGGGACTAAACAGCTGATCTCATTGCCAGGACTTTTTAAAAAAATTAAAAATATTAACTCTTCCTTCCTTATTTAGATTTGAATCCGTTTGCCTAATACGTAAGCATGTATCAGCTTCTCAAGAAAGGCCATCTCACACTTATCCACTCAGGATCGCGGAGCAAGATCTTTATCTACCTACCCCACGCTCAGAGTTAGTTAAAAGTTCAATATTATACAACTCGAAAAAAATGCACTATTACCAGCCATTTGAAATCAAATCCATAACATCATTTTCTTCATTTCGCAAAACATTGAAATCTTATTTACTAGACATGGCTTTCTACGCCGTAAATGACTTATATTTTGATAATCGAATTTGATCTTGTAAACGCTGGTCTAGTATTTGCTAGTACTATATTTACTATAAACTTACTAAATATTTTTGAATATTATTTTTATTTTTTTGTTCTTTGACATTGTAAACATTTGTAAATGTTTATTTTAAACAATAAGACTGACAATGTAATTTGTATACTTGTTTTGTATTCTCTTTTGTTTGTTTACACCTTTGTCTACAAATTGTAAATTTTTTTGACAATAAAGGCATTTATTTATTTATTTATTTTACTTATTAGCGTACCTCAAGACGATATAAATTTATATTAATTCAGTCAGAAAAAAAGTCCTTTAATTATTCTGTGGTACTCCACAGTCGTTACATAACAAAAAATCCGAATCCTCATTACATAAAACAAGACTCACTGACAACGGACTAGCAGACCGGCATCACCGGTCAACAGATAAAACCTGCTCCGGGTAGTACCATAAGATGCAGGTACCACCCAAACTGAGAGCGGCCTTTGCACCGTGTGCCAGCCTCAGCAGCATCACTCTCTCTTCTCCTCCGTCCCCCTGCTCACCTCGCTGACCCCGCGGTACTGCCCGAACCGACGAAGAACCAAGCCGTGCTGCTGGTACAGGAACCGAACGAAGCAGCCAGTTCGAGCCGCGGTACCGTGTTGGCGGTACTTAGTTTTGGTCGTGCTCTGTGTCGACGCGCGTCGTTGGTTTAAAGAGTATTAGAGTTGAAGTGGTACCGTTTTGGTGTTGAGGAAATTTGGAAATTAAAGTGATGGTTTTTTAGTGATTTCGTGTGAAAATGTGAGTTTTTGAGGTGGTACTGTGATGGCGAAACAGTGGATTTTTGACGGTTTTTTGGATGAGCTTGCAACAGAAATGGGATTTAAAGAAAGGAATAGTTTTTAAACATCTGAATTTTGAAAATTAATATTGCTGTGTTGGTACTATTTTATATTGTTGGAAGTTTTGGTAATTTTGATGGGTCAAGTTTCGTTTAGCCGAAATCTGTTAAAAAAGAAAAAACATTTTTTTTGTCATTTAGGTACCTCAGGGAGTATATTACTGAAAAAAAATTGCCGCGGAAATGCGTCACCATTTTTTGAATGCGGTTTAAAAGTAACGAAATGACATACATGAAAAAATAATGTTATTTCATATTTTAGACGTCTTTGTAAATACTAATACGAAAATGAAATTCCGCGGAAATGCGCTGTTGCCATTTTTTTGAATAGGGTTTAGAAGTAACGAAATGAGATATATAAAAATTAATATTATTTTATATTGTAGACTTATTTTTAAGCACCGATACAAAAATGAAAATCCGCGGAAATGCCTTTGTTTCACCACTATGCAGTGAGCTTCTTCCCAACCTTTGACACAGATCAATAAATAATATCTATTCTTATCAACTCAATATCGCTATGGTCAAATAAATGCGAAAATTAAAAAAAATATCAATAAAGCATAAAAACGACAACTAAACCAAACCAACTAAACCCACTACAAACAAACCAACTACAACCAAACTCAATAAAAACAACCAAAGCAAACCAAACCAACTAAAACCAAACCGAAAATATGCAAAAATGTTGAGAATACTATGGAAAACTTCGAAATATTGAAGATTTTCCATTACACCGCCCTTATGATAAATTTCCGCGGAAGTAGTTATATAGAAAAGTTATAGCAAATTATTAATCAAACAAAAATATGTAGTTTTTATCTTCCTGTCACATTTCGGCACTTCTAAACCCGGAAAAATCAATGAAAATTATTGTGATAAAAATATATTTTCGAATAAAAATTAGTTCACATCGTTATATTAAATGTTTTTACGTCATTCTAGTAAAAAAAATATTAAAAAGACCGTAAAGTTTTAAATTTTAGTTAATAACAGAAAAATAAAAAATTCGCGTTTTCTCAAAAACAAAGAATTTCCGCGGCAAAGATCAAATTATGTAGTGCTAGTTTTCTTGTATAGAATCATCTTATATAAACCGATATTCTATGTAACTGATTTCGGCTAAACGAAACTTGAGCCATTTTGATGAAGTTCCTTCTAAAATATACACACTAGCGCATCGTTCGATATTATTTAACTTTTACGAAGATTGGCTTTTAAGTTTTGCATTTACAGGGAGAGTTTCCTACGATGTTCTCTATGGGTATCTCGGAAACTACTGGAGATAGAGAGTCGGTTAAATGGGGAAAGAACTGCAGTTTTGTGGGGTCGTAAATATGCGCCTTTCCGATTTTTGAAAAAGTTGATTGCTTATTAGGCATTTCGAAAAAAAACGAATTTTGCCTATTTTAAAAATTATTGTTTTTAATTCCATTATAATCTATTTTAGACAAAAAGTTGTAGATAAGCACATTCTTAATGAGTTTCTGTTTTTCTGGTAATTTTTGACATATGACACAAACTTATGTTTTTTTTTAAATGGAAATCATAGTTGGCCATGTTTTCATATAAAGCGCCAATTTTTAAGCTTTTCAGGGATATAAGCTATAATACTTTTTTTTCGAAAAATTTCTGAATTATAGCCAATTCTTATCTTTCAGCAACGACGATTGAACTTGTTTCCATGGCTAACTAAGTGAAATTGTTTACAAATGATAAGAATTGGCTATAACTCAGTAATTTTTCGAAAAAAAAAACATATTATACCTTATATCGCTGAAAAACTTAAAAAATGGCGCTTTTATGAAGACATGGCCAACTATGGTTTCCATTTAAAAAAAAAAACATAAGTTTGTGTCATATGTCAAAAACTACAAGCTTTAGACAAACAGAAACTGATTAAGGATGTGATTATCTACAACTTTTATGCGAAAACTTTTTGTCTAAAATCTATACTAATATATAAAATTCTTAAGTGACTGACATACTGATTAATCACGATCCTGCTCAAACCACTCAACGTAAGAAGCTCAATTTTGGCATACAGGTTGATTCTAGGGTGTAGAGGTTCGATAAGAAGGGATTTTTCGAAATCTCAGTTCCAAGAGGGTGAAACCACCCCTCAAATATTACAATATTTTTAATTTAAAAAACGGTCAAGTTTCCGAAAAAACGCTTAAACACTTATATTTTATTTGGTTTTTTTACATATTTTAAGATTTTTAAAAATGTATACAGGGCGTTTCGAAAAATCTGGTCATTAATTAATCACGATCCTGCTTAAAGCGCTTGACGTAAAAAGCTGATTTTTGGAAAACAGATTGACTTTAGGGTTTAGAGGTTCGATAAGAAGGGATTTTTCGAAACTCGAATTCTAAGGGGGTAAAACTATCCCTCAAATATTAAAATATTTTTTATTTAGAAAAAGGTGAGTTTTTCGGAAAAACTCTTAAACACGTATATTTTATTTTGTTGTTTTATATATTTTTTATAAATTTATACAGGGAGTTTCATAAAATATGACCATTGAGTAATCACGATTCTGCTTAAACTGCTTGACGTTTAAAGCTGATTTTTGGCAAACGGATCGACTGTGGGGTGTAGAGGTTCGATAAGGAGGGGTTTCTCGAATCTCAAATTCCAAGAGGGTGAAAACGCCTAATTACCGTAAAATGGGGTGAATAGAAACAGTTTCGTAGGCTATTAGCGATATACCGGTTGATAAAAATGTGGTATTATTTTCCCGAATATTTTAAAACATGGGTCTTTGTTTGTTTTTTGCGTATACATATAATTTGATTTTTGAAAAATATGCATATAAATATTAAATAAAAATAACATTTGTGTTTCTATTCACCTGCTATTCGGGAGAATAGAAACACACATTATGTTAAGGTTTTTATCTATTCTACTTCCAACAAGGTGATTATAAACAGTAAATTATTACATATTTAAGTAGGTTTAACAATAATTAAAAATACATATAATATAACAACTTACATGTACCAGCTTATGTATTACTTTAAAAATAAATATTTTATTTATAAAGTTTTCGCGCCATACAAAATAGGTGATAAATCGATCTCACATTTATTGATCAACTGATTGATAGAAACAGTGCTGCTACAGATAAAAATATAGTTTTTACATTTTATTGTGTATTACCAATGATAGAAAAATTAGATATGTCGACTCTTTTTACTTTGAATATTTTTAATCGTGATTTGATTTTTTTCAGAAATTTTGTTTCTTTTCGCCACTATGTTTCTATTCCCCCCATTTTACGGTATTTAAAAAACGGTTAGTCTTTCGGGAAAACGCTTGGACAAGCATAATTTATTTGATTTTTTTTACATATTTTGATTTTTTTTAATCATACAGGATGTTTCAAAAATTTGGGTAATTTCTTAGCCACGATTCTGCTTAAACTGCTTGACGTAAAAAGCTTATTTTTGGCAAACGGATTTTTGGAAAGTCAAATTCCAACGAGATGAAACTATCCCTCAAATATTACCAAGTTATATAATAATATCGCCATATTGTTTTTTCTCATGCTGACATAAATGTGAGAAAATTTTATCCAGTTTGTATGTTAATGGAAATTCTTGCTTTGCTTTATCATCACCATTACAAATGATTAATTCGACGCCAACGAAGTCGCTGGTACATGCTAGTAGATTATAATGGAATTAGGGACAATTTTCAAAATAGCCAAAATTTGTTTTTTATAAATATCTAATAAGCCATGAAATGACTAAAACTTTATATTTTTAAATGACACATTTGATATTTTTTTACTTTATTTGCTAGAAAATGACATTCTGAATAGAATGTTATATCATATTATGTCAACTTTTGACTTTCTCGCTTAATAAAAAATTGTATTTGAAATTTCAATCAAGGCGTTGGTTATGTTAAACCAATAATTTTTAATCAAAAAGCCTTGGAAAAATAGATTTGATCGTCTAATGTTTTTAGTGTCTTATACTAGCCGGTTAAAAGATGCCCAAATCGTATTTTTAATAATATCTCGATTTTTTCAAATGGAATTCTATTCAGAGTGTCATTTTCTAGCGAATAAAGTAAAAAAATACCGAGGGTGCCATTTAAAAATCAAAGTTGTAGTCATTTTCGGTGAAACAGAAAGTAACCGAAAACAATTGATAACGTCAATCAATCCTAATATATGTCATATACTAACATACCAAATCTCGTTTTTTTAACTGAAAACATAAAACAGTTATAGGGATGAGCCACTTTTGAGACGCACCCGGTATATAAAACTTTTAAAATACATGAAATTTTTAAGGTGCCCGTTTTTCGTGCCGGTGATTGTATTATATACAGAGTGTTTCAAAACAAATGCGAAAAACTTTAGGGGGTGATTCCTTGTTCAAAATAAAGGGTAGTTTGCTTTATAAACGTTGGGTCAAAAGTCAACCATTAGGGAGATATCTCGGTACAAAGATGGCGGAAAAATAATGTTTTTATTTTTTATCTTGAAAACGAAAAGAGATAGACTAATGAAATTTTATGGAAGCATTATTGTTATGAAAACACACTTTAGGGTATTTTTTTTACTTTTTTAAAATGAGTGGAAGGGGTTGAAATAAACTACCCTTATCATTCTTGTTAACGAAATTTAAAGAAAAATCTTATCAAACACATGCAAATGCTTTAATTTGGATAGTTTAGTTTGTTTAGAAACTTTTTTACCTCTTGTGTTTTTTTGATAAAACTCACAGACTGGAAATTAAAAAATAAAATGTAAAGCATTACATGTCAGGACAAAAAACATTTTTAGATTAAGAATCTAGTGATAATAACGATAATAATAATCATCTAGATAATAACGTATTGCAGTAGAGTAATGTCAAATAAAATAATATTAGGAACATCCTAAAAGTAACAGCGGCCGACTAGATTTTTTCCTAAATAAATTACAGCAGCCCACTAGATTTTTTATCAGAAAATGTTTTTTTGTCCTGACATGTAATGCTTTACATTTTATTTTTTAATTTCAAATCTGTGAGTTTTATCAAAAAAATACAAGAGATAAAAAAGTTTCTAAACAAACTAAACTATCCAAATTAATTTTTTTGCATGTATTTGATAAGATTTTTCTTTAAATTTCGTTAACAAGAATGATAGGGTAGTTTATTTCAACCCCTTCCACTCATTTTAAAAAAGTGAAAAAATTACCAAAAAGTGTGTTTTCATAACAGTAATGCTTCCATAAAATTTTATTAGTCTATCTCTTTTCGTTTTCAAGATAAAAAATAAAAACATTATTTTTCCGCCATCTTTGTACCGCAATATCTCCCTAATGGTTGACTTTTGACCCAACGTTTATGAAGCAAACTACCCTTTATTTTGAACAAGGAATCACCCCCTGAAGTTTTTCGCATTTGTTTTGAAACACCCTGTATAAATTGGACTGTCTTATAAAAAATAAATTTGTTTAAAAATGGTTTATTTAGACGAAAAAGATTGAAATTTGCGTATCTCTTTAGAAACCGCTTCGAAACTCGAGAATAAATGTTTTATTTATTACCACCCGATTTTATTTAAATAAAGAACAGCAGCCGCTGCGCAACCGGTTGCCTGCCTCTTAAAGACTTTTTCGTTTTTGTTCGGGGCGAAATCTAATTTCGAGACTTTTCATAATGATAAATATCAACATTAAATAATCTCTAAACTTTAATACAGTCGATGTTTTAAACATATATTTTCTTGGCTCGCAGCGGAATATTTACGGCTGGAAGTTTGTGCAGTTAGACGCGCGAACGACGCTCAGTAATAAGATTCGAAAATTATTCCTCGCCAGCGGTACAGTTAGGAGTACCAGTTATATTTATTTATGCCTAGATTCATTCTGGATTTCTTTAATAATCGTTGTTCTACAAAGTCCCGCTTTAAAGATTTTACAGTGAATTTTGCGACTATACGTTTCTAAGGCCTTTGAAAATATGTAAAATATAGCCAAAAATTGAGCATTTTTTCGATTTTTTTTTTCTATACGTTTACAGGGTGGCGCCTCTCATACGACTAGTGATGTAAAATTTCCAGAAATGCATTTTCGGAAATATTTCCCGAAATATTTCCTGAAACATTGGAAATATATGGAAATATTGGAAATATATGAAATATTTAAAAAAATAAGAAAAACTGAAATATTTATTTATAAAAATCATAACAAAACATCGCAAAACACAAAATGCTTATACATAAACACAAATAAAGAGTTATTCTTCAAATTAAAAAATAAATTAAGGTTAAATTTGTACAAAAAAAAATATTTTTGGCACACTAGTCGAGCAAGAGGCATATCTTTATCGCTGTCATCGGCATCACACTCAATAACATCTTCTTGGCAGTCTACTTCCTCAAAATCTTCAATAGTATCGGAAATAAAAATTGATCTATTGCCGTTTTCCTATTTTCTTCAGCAAGTTTTCATTGTGGGATACATAGACCCAAGTAGCATTTTCACGACTTGCGACCACACGTTTACTAAACACAACGTTGGATTAGTTACAAAAAATAGTTAAATTCCCCACCTTAGGTATTAAAATAAATTTAAACGTTTTTATAACGTTGTGCCGACGTTGGACTAGTACTACAGCAAAGTAGAAGCTTCTGCGACGTCGATTAAACGTTGTCTTGTAACCTTTTTTGCTTAAGTGATCTTTAGGTGATTTGGACAACGTAGTTACAACGTTGGATAATATAGAGTTTTCCGACGTCAGTTTCAGGACCTATTCCAACGTTATGCAAACGTCGTCTGTTTTACTAATTCCAACGTTGTTTAGATTTCCTTATTCTTACGTTGGTAGGACGTAGAGTCACTACCTTTTTGCAACTGTATTGAACCATAACCTTAAATCTTAAATTTTCAATTCATTGTTCTGTTCAGTCAGACAGTTCAGTGCTGTTTTTGTTTTTATAAAAAAAAAACTTAATTAAAATGGGACATAAGAAAGGTACATATAAAACTAAATTTAAATATACATCGACATATATTACCGACACTTCCTCGTTTATTTAGATTATAGAGGGCGGCACAAGCTAGACTCTAGAATGACTAAATTAGGCAATCTTGCGACTAGTATACTACCTGTTAAGGCCGAACTGCGACTTTATTAGTCCAGTATGCGACTACTCGAACTACTCCATCTTAATCTCCAAAACAACAAAGTTAAAGCCGCCATGTTGTTAAATAAGAAAATGTTTCGTTCTTAAAATAGCAATTCCTGCTTTTTGAATACATTAACTTGAAATATTTGACCCTAAAAAATACGCGGAAACAATTTTTTCGAATGCGAATAAATTATTCTCATTTTACTAAAAAAAAAATTCAAGAAAATTTTTAAAACTTCTTTAATTTCAAGGCCCATTAGTATTTTTTAAAGTAGAAACAATACATTTATCAATAAAGTTGTTTGCGTTTAACTTTTTACCTTGGGTAACGAGTTACAGAGTCGGTTAAAGTGTTTCAATAATTATGATCTTCAAACATCCTCCACACTTAAATACTTTTGTTTTGTTTTCCTTCACTGCCATCTGACATATGTCTCTAACTAAATCATAAAAATAATATTTTTACTATAATTATCCCAATTTAGGATAAAACGCGACTTAGACGCCATATTAGTTTTGTATTTCTGTGAATTAGGATTTTAAACAACGTGGCAGTTTGTACTAAATTAGGCTTCTAGCCAACGTTGGTATCCAACGTCGTTTCGACCCAAAAATTATTCTCCAAACCAGTGCAGACTAGGGTTAGCACGAGGTTGTGCCGACGTTGCACCCCGACGTTTGGTCGCGTGACACAACGTTGTCCCGATGTCCAAATGCTGCTTGGGGAGTAGCTTAGCGGCTCTATCATTAGTAAGCCTGTTTCTCTTTTTTGAATGAATATGACTATAAACGCTAAAACTGATGCGTTCCGTGGCAGCCGAAGATGCTAGCATCATCAACATTCGTGAAGCTACTTGTGATAATGAAGATGAAGAACACAGTCCTTTCCACCAGGAGACTGGGTTATCAAAACTGCTTTTCCATATGAAGTTATTTCCAAATAACTTGCCACTTCTACAACGGTAATCTGCTATTTCGTCTATTATTTCTTGCTTGAGTTTATTTTTTGATATATTAAGTATGCATTCTATGGCAGAAAGATTTTGGGTTTCATTAAGTTCAGAACCTTGTGATTTTGGATTTAGTAATTCTGCAGCATATTGAATGGGTTTAATAGCAAATTTTTCTCTTTTGTCAACAAACTCCAACAATTCGGATTTTTCTTTGTCGTCAAGTGAGGACAATGCAAGATTATTGTGAATTACCCTTCTAATATCACAAAATGCTGTTACAGCCAAATGAATAGTATATAAAAAATACTTCGTCGTCTAATATCCACTGCTTAACATTTTTATCAATCATTTGTGTTGCTTCTTGACTAACTGCAACTCCTTGTAAACTGAGCTTAGTATTGTATACACTTGTATAACTTTATTAACTGTATAACTTTTCGGTTTTACATACAATGGTTACTGTAATTAAATATCAGGTTATACAAGGTAAATTACAATTTAGGTAGCTGTTATTGAAATTTAAAATTTATTCTACATTTTCACAAAATGTGAAATGTCAGAATCCTTTGAAAATGAAACTCACTTTTATTTATTTCCTAGAATCTGAAAATCAATTAATATATAGGTTAATTAAATGCATTTTATAAATGGTGTTCTATTTCAAAAAACCCAGCTTTGATGCGTAACTTTTTTTGGGGACACCCTGTAGAACTCTATATATTTTTATAATATGCATTCATTAACAGACCTGAAGCAGGTCTTCTTGACTTCTTCCCCCGAAGCAGGTCTTCTTGACATAGAAGGAGACCAAAAAGCCAAATAATTTAGCTACAGGTTGTTAAAAAACCACCAAAATCGGCCCACTAGAATAAAATATACTGAATTTTTAAGTGCTTGTTTTTCATGACATTTAGTGTAGATATTATTATTGCCAATAAGGAAGCATATTAAAAAAAACTACCAGAAGTAGTCCTAATTAAAAAATCAAACAAATAGGCATGTGACTCTAAACGATGATTATGAATAAAATAAATAGGATATAACATCTGTTAAATATTTGATCTCAATCGCCGGTTTATAGTGTGGGATGCCGAAGGCCATGACAGGCAAGTTTAAAAACCTTATTTTAAATAACAAAGAGCTTATAAACAATAATCATTATGAAAATTAAACGTAGAAAAAAGATATCTTTGTAAAGAACGATGTAGTAATTTAAAAGGCATCAGTGTGGGATTTAGCATGCTTTAAATACCCAATTAAAATATTCTATTTGAATTTTAATAGTTTGTCCAAATTAATGTTTTAGATATGCTTAAATTGGAGAGAAAAAAATAATTATATTTGCTTGAATAGGTTAGATATTTAAATGAGTTTTTATATTGTGTTGTATAATATTTTGCCATTATTCTTTTATTGTGTATGTCTATGAAAGCGTTAAAATTTAGTTTTATTATGAAGGTAATCACAATATTTTTTTGGTAGGTGTATGAAATATATAAAAAAAACTTCTATCTAGATTTAGAAAGAATCTATAAATAAAAAAAATTGGGCTCTTATATTTATAAAGTAAACATAAATGTTATAAACCCCGAGCATCCCCCAAACTTTTTTGAAGCACCCAGTGTACTGAAAAATAATTTTAACATGTCCTAAAGCCTCGTCTACACATGAAGTTTTACCCTCGGTTTTACATGTCAGTTTTACCAGTCAGTTAAAACGTCATGTAAACTAGTGTTTAATCTAAGAGCTAGCAACGTTTTCGAGAAAGTATTTTAAGACGTCTGGCTCTTTGATATATCTTTTACTATGCTCTCTAGAACAGCACAAGAACAGTTAACCTAATAGGACTGCTCATTCAGCCAAAAGTGTCCGCCAGGTGCATGCGAAAATTACTCGCTTTGTGACGTCATTGTAGCCCTTGTCATGGTTATTAGTCCTTATCCGGCAACCAATAATACACACACGTGCATTATTGGTTACCGAATGCAAAACGTTCATTATTAAGTTTTATTTATTTAAACACCTTATATGTATGCAGTATAGAAAATTAACTGTATAAATCGTATTAAATACTCAGATAATGCATTTTTAAGAACAGCAGTCCAAAGCATCACCTTTTGCAAGCATTCTTTTTAGAGTACTTCCATATTTTGCTTTAAAATAATTAATAAACAAAATCGTGGGCACTTAGTATGCACTTTGTCACAATCCACAAGACAAAATGAGCGTATTTATACATTCTGTAGCTCTAAAAACTTTAAAGATACCTTTTTCACGTTTAAAATTGACAAAATAATTAACTCAAAATTTCTCAGCTGTTATTTTTATAAGTTTACCATAGGCAACTAATAATACACACTCTCATGACAAGGCCACGAAGGCTTTGACAAGGGCTACAATGACGTCACAACTGTCAGCTGAAGCGCGGGAAGAGGCGAACGTACGTCTTATGAGGATGAGCAATCCTATTAGTTTACCGTTCTTGGGAACAGCATGCGGCCCGTCTGGCTGCCGATCCCCGTTGCGTTCACTACTGCGCATAGGAAGAATTATATATTTATATTCTGATAATAAAGTATTAAATAATTCTGGTAATTAAAAAAAACAAGTATTTAATACTTTACTATCAGAATATAAACGAAAATAAAATAAAAAAGTCTTTGCCCTGACCCGGACTCGAACTCTGAATCATCGGTTCGTGGTCGGAAACTCTACGCACTGCGCTATGGAGACAGGTTCGATTTATAATCAATACTGGAATTTAAAGGACTAATAAAAATATAGGATCTTCGTTCAATGCGCAGTAGGGAACGCAACGCTTTATTAGAATATTTTTGCATAGTTTCACAAAATAATGTAATTTTACAAAATTCTTTACAGGTCTTAAATAATTATTACCAAACGATATTATTTTCACAATTATTAGTTTTGCGTGTTGACAAATGAAATTTAAGTATGTGTAGATGGGGCTCTACATATACAGGGTGGCCCGAAATGTATATTTATGTAAAACTCCCAGACACCAATTTTCATCGAAATATTGACGTTACTTCAGAAATGATTTGGAAAAAATCGAAATAAAAATGAAACTTCTACACCCTGTATCTCCGAAACTAAGCATTTTAGAACATAGATTTATACGAACTTTTTTACTTATTTTTATCTGCAGAATATGCTGCCGAAGTTTCCGGAATACAGTTCGGACCACCCTGTATATCATGATATACAGGGTTGTTCACCATATACGACACGGAGTATTGTAGCTAAACGATGAGATTTTTACAAATTGTAAGTTTTGGGTTCGATGAAGGACTATTAGAGGTACAATTTAAAAATAATTTTACAAGATACAGAGTGTCCCAAATAAGTAAAAAATATCAAAGTTGTATTTTTTTAAATGGAACACCCTGTATATTATTACATTTTTAGTTTCTACGATTAAAATAAAGGTAAATTTGATTAAGATTTATTATACTTACCGTTTTTGAAATATTTTCAATTTTGTGAAATTGCAGTAAAAATTTTAAGGCTTCATTTCTCCAAGGGTATCAAAATTTTTGATACTAAATATTTACTGAAGTTTATTTAGTGATCAGTTATTGTGTAGTAATAATAAAAATAATACTACCTTATACAGAGTGTCTAAAAATTTATTTTAAATAATTATTAGCTTCAAACGGCAATAACTTGTTTAATTTAAATGGAACACCCTGTATATTTTACTAGAATCAGATGCACAATTTAATTGTCTATCAAATTATATTAAACCATTTTTTACCTATCTCTTTAAGTTTCCGTAGAAAATGCATTTTCTTGTAATTTAGAACTTATTTATCAATATACCCATGGACTATTGACATTTTAGGTCATTTTTAAAGATGTACCAAATTTTTAAAGAGTACAGATACTAATATGTCGATATAATTCGTTTATTTCATTAAAAAATAAAAAAAAACTGTTTAAATATTTGTTAAAGAGGACCAATTAATATGATTCCAGTATTCAAACTACATTAACTGACTGTTTGCGTTGATTAATAATAATTGCTCCAAATACTAAAAAACTGAATTTTGCATGGGCATTAGACAGTGTGATAAAAAGTAACATCTTAAAAATGATATTTCATTTTTTAATAAATGCTTATTTATAACAACAAAGGCTTTAATTTGATAACTTATTATTATATTGATTTCTGACTCAAAAATCCACATTTATTTATAATAATTTATTAGCGAACACAATTAAGTATGTCATTAATTAGTATATGGGCGGAAATAATGGTGTTATATTTAATTAATGGTATACCCTTTTATAAAGATTTAAATAGTTTTCTTTTTGCATACAAATGGGCTAGTAATATTATCGTTTTGCTAAAAACGATAATATTACTAGTCTGTACATTTTGTACATTTGTTGCTTTAAAAACAATCTAAAATGTCAATATTCCATAGATATATTGATAAATGAGGTCTAATTTAGAAGAAAATGCATTTTCTACGAAAACTTGAAGGGATAGGTAAAAAATGGTATAATACAATTTGATAGACAATTTAATTGTGCATCTGATTCTCCTAAAATATATAGGGCATTCCATTTAAATTAAAGAAGTTATTGCCGTTTGAAGCTAATAATTATTTAAAATAAATTTTTAGACACTGTGTATAAGGTACTATTATTTTTATTATTGCAACACAATAACTGATCAATAAATAAACTTCATTAAATATTTAGTATTAAAAACATTGATACCCTTGGAGAAATGAAGCTTTAAAATTTTGACTACAATTTCACAAAATTGAAAATATTTCAAAAACGGTAAAGTTTAAGTATAATAAACCTTAATCAAATTTACCTTTATTTTAATCGTAGAAACTAAAAATGTAATAATATACAGGGTGTTCCATTTAAAAAAATACAACTTTGATATTTTTTATTTATTTGGGACACTCTGTACCTTGTAAAAATATTTTTAAATTGTAGCTCTAATAGTCCTTCAACGAACCCCAAACTTACAATTTGTAAAAATCTCATCGTTTAGCTACAATACTCCGTGTCGTATGTGGTGAACAACCCTGTATTATCATCACAGATTCTTAGTACTAAATTTAACACAGCTTCACAACAGGCTTTCGATCTTCTAAATTCAATAAGTTACTATATTATATTATTACTATAGTTTTTTCTTTCAAAAGTGGTTAACACTTAATCACTTTCGAGACGCACTTTTTATAGTTCTTCACCGATTTTTATAGCATTTGTTAAATAATTTAATAATTTTCTGGGGGAGTCCACATGATTTAAGTTTTTTCGATGTTCAGCTTAACCTCACCTGCCCAAAGCCTCAGTCTAACCTGCCCAAAGCCTCATATGCCCAGATATATGTGTTCATAACATTTCTTGTATTGCTATAACGTTCATCAGCGTATTGAACTTCTGTTATGTATGAATGCCTCATACTCTAGAAACCCTGTAATAAACACGAAAGTTGGACACCCTGTATACTTTCCCGTACAAATACCTCAATTTCCTTTTTAAAAATCTCTTCCAAGCCGAAAGGCTTGCTTCGTCGAAATCGTAATTACGTAATAAACCGGCCATGATTTCAAATATATTGAGACGTTAAAGAGTCTCTGTAGCGACCACCGTTGGTTCGTTCCGTGCGCCTTGCCGTAACTGTAATCGCGAATTTTCGAATTGAAATGGGCACTGCCTCACGTCGACAGCCGGTACCAAGTTTTACTGGTTTACTAACTTTCAGCTATATAGCGGTTACCGTTAGCTTTTAATCTCAGACAGCTGTAGCAGCAAAGACGACGGGTTTCGATCGATAGAATCGATACAGTAAAGGAGGCTGCACACGCCGAGGTTTGTCGTACGACTGATTGGTCTATTAGACCTGACCATTCAATCCATTTCTTGAGATATAACTCATAATACGGTCTCAGGGCTTTGTTTAAGTATATGACACGAATGGGTGGCGTCTCGGCGCACTCAGTGATAAGGTGTTCTGGTGTTTCTCCATTTTCCCGACACAATCTGCATTCTTCTTTGATTTTTCTGGGTCCTAAGTCCTGAAAAATTTATTCGAGTATCTTAGACCATTGGAGGATTCCCATTCCAGGTTACGGGTGGAGTCTTCCAGGTTCTTGAGTTCCGCTTTAAGTTGTTTTCCATTTGGGATAATATAGATTAACTAAGGTTTCCGGAACCGGAGATGTTTTTCGGAACCGGGAATTTCGGTACCGCGCCTTTTAGAAACCGGGATTTCCCGGTTTTTTTCGGTACTTTCGCTACCGACTAATTTTTGTTCAATGGTGATGCAGCTCATCAATCAGAAGGCAAGGGATGGTTTTTCAGAGTAAAATGGAAAAATTGAGATTTTTAATGAAAATAATATCAAATTATTAGGTAATCAGTCATGAAAAAATTAACATGAATACAAGTTTCACATCAAACAACATAAACCAACTTAACTGAATTTGAGACAAAAGCCCTAAAATATTGAATTAAAAATACAAATATCTATTAAAATATAATCTATACTAATATATAAAATCCTTAATGATTGACATACTGATTAATCACGATCCTGCTCAAACCACTCAACGTAAGAAGCTCAATTTTGGCATACAGGTTGATTCTAGGGTATAGAGGTTCGATAAGAAGGGATTTTTCGAAATTCCAGTTCCAAGAGGGTGGAACTACTCCTCAAATATTACAATATTTTTTATTTAAAAAACGGTCTAGTTTCCAAAAAAACGCTTAAACGCGTATATTTTATTTTATTTTTTTACATATTTTAAGATTTTTTAAAAATGTATACAGGGTGTTTCGAAAAATCTGGTCATTGGATTAATCACGATCCTGCTTAAAGCGCTTGTCGTAAAAAGCTGATTTTTGGAAAACAAATTGACTTTAGGGTGTAGAGGTTCGATAAGAAGGGATTTTTTCCCTGAAATATTAAAATAGTTTTTATTTATAAAACCGGTGAGTTTTTCGGAAAAACTCTTAAACACCTATATTTTATTTTGTTGTTTTTCATATTTTAAGATTTTTTATAAATTTATACAGGGCGTTTCATAAAATATGACCATTGAATAATCACGATTCTACTTAAACTGCTTGACGTTTAAAGCTGATTTTTGGCAAACGGATTGACTGTGGAGTGTAGAGTTTCGATAAGGAGGGGTTTCTCGAATCTCAATTTCCAAGAGGGTGAAAACACCCCTCAAATATTACAATATTTGTTATTTAAAAAACGATTAGTCTTTCGGGAAAACGCTTGGACAAGCATAATTTATTTGGTTTTTTTACATGTTATGAAATTTTTTAAAAAATCATACAGGGTGTTCCGAAAAGTTGGGTAATTTCTTAACCACGATTCTACTTAAACTGCTTGACGTAAAAAGATTATTTTTGGCAAACGGATTTTTCGAAAGTCAAATTCCAACGAGATGAAACTACCCCTCAAATATTACCAAGTTATATAATAATATCGCCATATTGGTTTTCTTATGCTGACATAAATGTGAGAAAATTTATTCCAGTTTGTATGTTAATGGAAATTCTTGCTTTGCTTTATCATCACCATTACAAATGATTAATTCGACGCGAACGAAGTCGCTGGTACAAGCTAGTAATAAATATTAGAGGAACTTCAAAAGAGAAAAGAAGCAACAACAATAAGAAATAGCATCATTACTTATTTAGAAGTGTTTTATTTTGACCGCTAGAAAGTATCAAGGGACTTTCTCACGTAACAAAAAATATAATTCTTTGATGTCTCAAAATATCCGGGAATTCCCGGTAATTTCGGTACTCGGATTTCCCGGTTCTGAACCCTAGGATTAATCATATGAATTGGTTTGTTTTGGCCCAGCGTATACAAGCAAAATGTAAACATGCCCTTTGTTTATTTATTGTTATGGTTTAATTTGTTCAAAGCCTAATATTTTTCATATAAACACAGAAAAGATGTACTAAATAAATAGATATATCTGGTTTATTAATATTAATACTTTATGTCAAAATACGACAAAAGAAACATCCGTGCAGGATATTGCTACATTTATTTAATCTCAATTTCAGATCACATTCTTGAAATGTTTCGTCATTCGTTATTAACATGAAGTAAACCACATTAAATTTGCACATGCATACTAATGTTCCTTTATTGTTTAAACTTTCTTACGTTGTCGTGATGAATAAATAATAACTGCTGATGAAATCTTAACGAGGGTCTAATTCTTTTCAGTTTACCAAATGAAATATTTAAGTTTTTAGGGCCATGTGTCTAATTTCTTGAATATTTTATTATATTCAAGTAATATCATCATTACCTACATGTGTATCGAGCGATGAAATCGCGAGTAAATTAATTTCGGGGGACCATAATGCAATTTTATCGTCGTGTACAGTACGTCTCTTATAATATGATAATGCCACGGCAAACGTCAGAATATCGACAAATCAATGCACAGATAAATTCAATATCGATCGAGGGGTAAGACAAGGCGACACACTGTCTCCTAAACTATTCGTTGCTGTGCTAGAAAGTATGCTAAAAATGATAAACTGGGATTCAACAGGAATTAACATCGATGGCAAATTGATAAATCATCTCTGTTTTGCAGATGACATTATTTTAATAACAGACAACATACAGCAGGCACAGAATATGCTGGATATGCTGAATGATGCTTCGGAAAAAGTCGGTTTGAAAATTAACTTGTCAAAGACACAATACATGACAAAAGTGGAAATTCAAACATTAATAACATACCTTTGGAACAAGTGCATATTATAAATACTTAGGGCATGAGATCGGTATTAGAAGGGATAATCAGACCCACGAAATTCTACGAAGAATAGGTTTGTCGTGGGCGGCATTTGGCAAACTAAGGCATATACTGAGATCTGATATTCCCATATGTTTAAGAAGAAAGATCTTTAATCAGTGTGTCTTGCCTGTCCTCACGTATGGAGCTGAAACGCTCACTTTGACAAAAAAAAGAACATACATAGAATACAGGTCATGCAACGGAAAATGGAAAGGTCTATGTTGGGAGTTACACTCAGAGATAAAATACCCAATCATACAATACAAAATCGAACAGGAGTAAGAGATGCGGTGATATCTGTCTTACATCTTAAATGGAATTGGGCAGGACATGTGGCTAGGATGACAGATGGACGGTGGACAAAGAGACTTGTGGAATGGAGACCGAGACACGAGAGGCCTATAGAAGCAGAGGACGACCTCTAGTCGATGGACAGATGACATTAAGAGGGTGGCTGGAAACTGGATTCAAGTGGCACAAAATAGAAGGAAATGGCTAGAGTTAAGGGAGGCTTTTGTTCAGCAGTGGTCGGTATAAGCTAAATGATGATGATGATGATGACAGTACGTCTGTCCGTTCTGTAGCTACGGGGTATCCGTGAGAGGGGAAACGATATTCTCTCGATGTTTTTCCTAAAAAAATAGACGACGCGTCCGATCAATAAAAATTCAACAAATTTGCAAGTAGCCAATAAAATGAGTGGGCGGAGCGATTTGCGGTGACGCACTCGTCAAATCGACGTATAAAATATATTGCTGTTTATTTAAATGTTTTTTTGTCCGCATTCCTTTCATAGACACAGATCCAGCAGATGTACTGTATAAAACAATATTTTTTCCATAGCGAGTTACGTTTAAAAAATATTCAGAAATTATTATTTCAAGGAATTTATGACGAGTAGAAAAAATATTGTGCTGGGTTGGCGTTGGTTTCTATGTAATATGACAAATAAATAAAGCTGTCTCTTTAGTTGGCAGTTTTGAGTCAATATTTTTTAATTCTCTTTCGTGTCGATTGCTGATTGAATTGGAGCCAGAAATGGCTCAAAACGAAATAAGCAAATTACCAACAGATATTCATGCTGAACTAACTTATGAAAAGGAATACAAACATTTTCAAAAATGGAAGCAATTAAAAAACGTGCGAGAAGAAATAAAGTTTTTAACCTATCCTCGCTGTTAAAGTATCATTTAATCTACCCTTGCGGATAAAGTACTATTTTATCTACTATCTTTGATAGATACTCGTATAAGGCAATTTGAACAGTTGCTATGGAAAAAATATTTTTTTTTTGGTTAGGAATTATACCGAAAATGCACGATGTTCAACATCTTTTTTGGCTAAAAAACCTCATAGACGTATTCCTGGAATCGAAATATACCACCCTTAAAAATATTGGCACTTATTATATTATGAATCACCCTGTATATTTTAAGTACAACAAAACCTTATCGATTATCGTTATTTAAAATTAATTCCTCCTTCCAGTACTAAAAACACCAAAAAGGCTCTCCAATCTTCGACCTGACCGTGTTTTTCTAATATAATTAGATCAGAAATCACCCGTCCATCTTTCTATAAAAAAAAATTGATTGCCTTAATTTTAATTTTATTTTTAATTTCCCCTTTGGTCATTATCGACCGTAATTAAAATCTATTAGAAACGTTTTTCCCAATTATCGCCGACTAATTTGTTGCGTGAGTGGGAAATTAGTTTTTCCTAGCGATGAGAAAGCCGATTTCGTTCATTACATTTTCCACTTTAGGTAAAAGTGTATTTTAATTGGAAAAATTGTCAATTGGCGCGGTTCAATTCGAAATTTTTAACGGAAATAACGTTTAACTTTGACTTTTATCTATAAAAATCAATAAAATATTATACAGGGTGAAAAAATAATATTACTAATATTTTGTATTGCCTCCACCGGCTGCTATAACTGTCTGTAGACCTCGATTCATACTAGAGGTGTGTAGTTCGTGAACGAACTAGTTCCAATGAACTATTCCGACTCCGGAATGAAAGGAACTAGTTCCTGGTTTCTCAAAGAACTAGTTCCTCAGGACCTATTCCGGGACTGTGACCGATATAGAATGATATGCGAGGGCGACGGATCGGCTAGCGCGCGGAACCCGATGGTAGGCAGGAGTGGGGAGTGCCAGCCGCACGTTATCGGATCCGGACCTAGAGGAACTAAACCACAGAATATACTAACGAAAAAGAAGCCCAAGTTCCTTGTAATAAATCGGTTCCATTTTCGTAACGCCATCTCTCGACAAAGCTGACATTTACAGGTTAGCCAAAGGGATGCGGGGCCGGGGAGAATTGTAAAATACACTTTTTTATTTTAATTATTTTTAATCGCTATTTGCAATTTTATTCTTAAAACATATTATCTGAAACAATCACATAATATGTCTTAAAAATAAAATTACAAACGGAAACAAAAGGAATTAAATAATCTGAAAATCTACAAAGTTTATTGATAAAATATTAAGTATAACCTCTTTGGTATAACATTGTTAAACAAACATTAACAAATCATAACATATTAGATCATAGAACTAAAAAAAGTACTATTACATAAAAACAGTTGATACAATACTTCAAAATTAATTTTAACATAATATCAAAAATATCAAACACAACCACACTTATCACAACAGAAATTAACACACACTTCCGCGGCAAATGTCCAAGAAAGACTGATCATTCATCATTCTGATTGGTCCTGGTCCGGTCGTAGCTCACGTCGTATTGTCGGTAAGCAAAATCCCTGTCCAAAAATCTTGACGATCAGCGCCATCGCCCGTCATAATTGGGAAACTTTTGCTGGAACCATTTTGAATATTTCACTTACATGACCCTGAACTAAACTAAATAAAAGACTAGTTTACGTATTGTACGTACGAATCGGGCCAGCGCGATCGATGCTAAGCAGGAGTGGGGAGTGCCAGCCATATGCCGTATGTTATCGGATCCGGACCTAAAGGAACTAGAGGAACTAAATAAGACTAGTTTACGTATGGATCAGCCAGCGCGATTGATGCTAGGCAGGCATGTTATCGGATCCGGACATAGAGGAACTATTAAAAGACTAGTTCACGGGAATCTATTCAGTCGGCAGATCCGAGATATAATACAAAATATAAGGCGACGACGATGGATTCGGCCTTGTCTATTGCCACAGCATATTGCCTATATATGTTTTTAACATACACAATTACACGTCTCGTTATATCTCCGTACATTATAAAAATCATACAGATCATACTGTGAATAGTTCTGACTGACAACGAAACGCATTAGCAAACAAGGGGGATGTCAATGTTAGTCGGGAACTATTGTGAACTAAAGACCTAGTTCAAGGAACTATTCCTCTGGAGGAACTAGAATTAAGGAACTAGTTCCTCCCAAGGAACTAGAATTCCCACCTCTAGTTCATACTGCCGATGAGTTTGCAAATCTGGAAATACTTTATTGTGTTATGTTTTCCCATTCTTCTTCAAAGACCCAGCAAATATTCATAATTTCGGCCATCTTCAAGAAGATCAATGACTTTCGCACAATCTTCGACACTAAGAACCATATTCAATCGTACACAACAATAGTCATCAAAACCACCTCGTCGCGTCATTATGAAGAATAACATCCAAAAGTAACGATGATTGAAAAAATTGCAACATATTTGTGGCGAGTTCATTTTGCTCTTAAAAATTAACCAAAATATGTGTCGACATAAGTCAAAAAACGAAATGCTCAGGAGACATGGTTCTGACGGAAAAATGATGTTTTAAAGATAGGGTAAAAAAAGAACTTTTCAATTAACCTTGTATAATAAGTCAAATACTAAAGTTTATAATAAACTGAGTTTACGAATTAAAGTTGATATATATTTATATACAGTTTGCTAAAAAATCAAGGAAATAGAGCAAAAAATAAAAAAATATAACATTTTGAAAAGTGGACCAAAATTTTTTCCGTTGCGTTTTTTTTGCATCTGATGTCGTGGACTCAAATTCTTAGGACTTGTTCTAGACAACTCGTTAAAATGGAACTTGCACATCGAAGCTTTATCAAAGAAACTAAGCGCTGCCTGTTTTGCGCTAAGATCAGTTTCTAAGGAATTTAACTTATCAACCTCTAGAATAGCCTATTATGCCCTTTTTGAGTCACATCTTCGTTATGCCCTTCCCTTCTGGGGTACTTGTTGCGCAACAAAATTTGATCGTATTTTCAAACTTCAAAAGAGAGC
The DNA here is from genome assembly GCF_002938485.1 of Sitophilus oryzae. Lineage (NCBI taxonomy): Eukaryota > Metazoa > Arthropoda > Insecta > Coleoptera > Curculionidae > Sitophilus > Sitophilus oryzae. The sequence goes on from NW_022147078.1 coordinate 3,767,735, forward strand.
AATTCGATAGTTATTGGGACTGAACAGTATAACTCACTGCCAGAAGTTCTTTAAACATTTCAAAATACTGGCTCTTCCTTCTTTATTCATTTTTGAATCCGTTTGCTTAATTCGCAAGCATATATCTGCTATTCCCGAAAGGCCGACTCACAACTATTCACTTAGGAATGCGGAGCACGATCTTTATCTACCAACCCCGAACTCAGAACTAGTTAAAGACTCAATACTGTACAATGCCAAAAAAATGTACAAGCATCTGCCTTTGAATATCAAGTCGCTTTCATTCTTTCCCGCATTTCGCAAAGCTCTGAAATCATACTTACTGGAGAGAGCCCTATATGCGGTAAACGACTTTTTTGTTGACGTTTAATTATGAACAATTTTGAATTTTAAAATTTTGATCATCTCACACACTGGTCAAAGGTTGAGTATTTAATAAACTGTTTCTATCTTATTTTTTGTTAGAATGGGCATAATCAAGAGGGCTACTGATACCGTGTTGTTAAAATAAGGTAATTAAAGGCTTATTTTTTGGTATTTATTATAATTTTGCTGATATCTTCGGGTTCAAAGAAGATATCAAGATGCGGTTTTCGCTGACTTTTTAGGCTTTTACTACTCTTTACTATCAGCTAAAATTACATATACTATCGTATTTAATTTTTTTGAAAAAACGCGCTATGTTTGTTAAATCGTAAGAAACCGCCCCCTAGCATCTACGTTCAAAACCTTATTATTATTATTTTTATGGTATAATATAGAGTAAGAAACGCTCTTTTAAACGAGCCCTCGTTTGTTGGATTCTGATCATCCAGTCCGGAGTTATTCATATTTAAATAAAGATAGATCTAACCTTCCCCCACCACTTTATTTTAGCAGATAGGGGAATATGGTTCTAACAAAAAAAATCCAAAATTTACTGAAGATTATGAAGCTATTATTTATAGTACCCATTTTCTAGGCAAAATTCTGTAAAAAATCTATTTTCTTATTTTCCATAGCAGTTGCGCCACCTAGCGGCCGTTTTACAAACTTGAAAATAATTTCCAGCAATTTCTCATAGCCCCTTTACTTATAAATATTTTTTTCCGTAATCCCTACGGCTAATACTTTCCGAGATACAGCCGAGAGCTATTCTTAGTGGGACACCCGGTACAACAAAGCGTTATTTATAGTGTATAAACATATCTATGAAAATACCAATCAACTTTGCATTACTTCCAGGCATTGTTCAAGCTCATTTGAAAAACCACATGATAAAAAATCCACATACATTGAATGTCATTCGCCATTACAAGAAAGTGTGCAGATTGTTTTTATATTAATGGTCCCATTCTAGGCATTGGAGTATGACTTTCATAAATATAAATAAATTCTAATTGGATAATAAAGCAATAACAGTGGCTTGACGAAAAAATAGAAATCAAATAAAAGTGCAAAAATAGTGAAAAGCTGACAAAAGTGAAAACGATTATAATGGCAATGAAGGAGAAAAACCGTCTTGGTAAGTATTTTTTTTAAATATTATTAATTATTAGTATTGCTCTTTGGTCGAGAAATATGTATTTTTTCTGTATGTTTTATCTATGCGAATAATTATATATAATTATTGGTATCCAATGCATATAAATCACGATTTTAACAGGTTCAGTATTCAAATGGATCGAGATAAAAAACGTTGTATATTTTTCAGTTAATTTGCGTAGATTATTGTTAATTCTGAATAAATAATAAAGAAACATAAAAGGCGACATGTGACTATTTAAATTAGTAGTACACGCAGTGATGCCAACTCGTGGGAAATTTCCAGATCCAGAGAGAAAAGGGAAATTTTAACTCAAACCACCATATTTGTGGAAAATTCTAGTAGTTCGGGGAACTTATGATTTTATTGGGAACAAAATAACATAAAGCTGGGACTAGTCTTAATCGATAGCTTTTATAGTCCGATTGAACATACTAAAAGTCCCCATATCTCCCACTAGGGGAACACTGTCAAAATGACGTCGCCATTTTGGATTTTTGACATTTTTTTCTTAATCTGGTCTTTACTCAAAAACTACTTATTTTTAGAAAAATTATGAAGAGGGAAAATTTTAATACCGATAAAAATACTATAAATAGAGATATCTATATATAATATATAGATACTATAAATAGACTCTAACCTTCCTAAGTACTACCCTTATCAAGATACATGTCTTGAAGTACCACTGACATATCGATTTACTAGAAATTTAAAAAAAATTAAACTAAAATAACTTGAATAATTTTCCGTTTTGCTCGAGAGGCAAACATTTGTCAAAAATCTATGTACCGTCCGATAGTACTTGCAGTACTATCTAGCACTGACCAAGTACTACCCAACAACTGGCGATTACACAATATCCTTACGATCTAATGTATATTAGGTATTACTCCGAAGAGTAAATAATTATTCACAAATTATAATTGGTCAAAAATATCTAAACCGCATAACAATATTTGCAGTGCTGCCTAGTACTGCCCAAAATGTGGTGTATAACTACTGCCTACAGTTATTGATCTCTCGATTTTGCATGAAAACTAATAAAAAATTCAAAGCTAATTATTTTTTGATCATATTAATTTTTGATCATACACTCGTATATAGAAACAGCGAATCTATCCCGATTTTGAAATGGTCGAGGAAAGAACACGTCAAAAGACTGGGTACTTCTGAAGAACACCAGTTAACACGTTTATTTTGTCGCTATACATACAAAAAAGATAACTAAAAACTAAGGTATCTACATTTGTTCCTCAGGCTCGATATCATTCATAGGATTTAATTCGGGCATATTATCGCAAGTGTTTCCTTGGCAAAATCCGCATAAATTTGAGCAAAAAATGCTAGATTTTTTACAGCTGCGTTGCTTTGTGCATGAGGTTTTGCAGTTACAAAAAATCATCTTTAAAATAAATTCGGGAGCTACTTCTTGCTCCATTAAAATGAGATAAAGCTCATTATTTGCATCCTTCCATCCCCACTCCAATGGATCAGGAGAGTAGCCTAAAGCATTCTTGTATTTTGTTATAAATTCTAAAGATACGGAATTTTGCGGCATCTGTGGTGGGAAGAAGAGTAGCCAAATTGAAGTTTGTAAGTTTGTGCTAAGATTTTGTCTAGCGGTTATAGCATTGTATTTTTTAAATCTTAATTCATCTAGTGAGATTATTGAAGTTTCTCCGTAAAGAGATACTAAAAAGCGCTCGCCCGATACTAAAAAGCGCTCATCTTTCACGGCATCATCAATATCACAATATTCTCGTATCTTACAGAGCTTAAGCCGCACACTTTCATAAGATTTACAGACTAATCAGCTCTTTAAATCCTGAATCGACTTGTCTTGGTTTTGTCTTGGTTCTGCGTGGGGGGCGCCTACTATGTTATGCAATGACCGAAACTAGGAAAGCGATTTTAGGGATGACCGAGATATGCGTTGCCAGCGTCTTTTAGATGGTACCTATGAGTAGTATATTTCAGGAAGATTTTCCGAAAATGGAATATTTTGCATGCTTCATTAGAAACACGGCGGCGGCGTGCTAATAAATAAAAATTTGCACGACACAATATAACTAGTCAAAAGTACACCGCTCGACGACACTACTTGCAGTACTGCCTTGTACTACCCAAGCACTACCTAGTACACAAATTCCGGCCCTAGTCTGCCTAAGTACCATCAAAGTCCTGCACAAGTATTGCCTAAGGAGAAACTTCCCAGCTATCTACTGTCTAATCGACTGCTCAGTAATAATATGTAAGCCACCCGACAGTATACTTGCAGTACTGCCCAAAGTACTGACCAAAAATTTTTACAGCTACTGTCCAGAATTTTTCATCCACCGATCTTGTCACTAGCCTTTTTATAAACAGCAAAATACCTTTCATATTTGATCGAAAACCTTTTTCTTCAAAGAAAAGAAACAGTTCAAACTCCACAATTAACTTATATTGATTATTCACCTGCTTCTCTCTCCAATGTTTATTATTGAAATTGATGTCTATTACGGTCTGATATTGGAGATACTGTAAACATCTAGAGCAGGCGGGTTTATGTACGTATTCAAAACAATGATATAATCTGCATGTCCCGTAAACAAGACTGCGGATAATGGCCGAATGAAATATCTTAGCGAGATACGCAGAATGCGGAAACCGAACCCAGACGTACATACATATCTTCATAGATTTGCCAAAGGAATCCGTTTGAATATCTGTATAGATTACTCTTTTTTATATACTAATACAGAGAGAAAATGCAGGATACGATACATATTTTCTAAATATCGAAATATTACTGATCCATTACGTGGATAAGTAAAATTCGCATTATTATTTTTGGAAATACATCAACAACATTCAATTATGTGACTGTCTCTGTCTTTGACAGTGACTTTATCGATTGTTTGTCTTTCTTTTATGATTTTGTGTAAGTATATGTAATTATCATCTCCATCATTATTTCTTGCAATTGTGCATTGTTGTCTATTGTTGGCTGTACAGGTCCAAGTTATTAGTCCTGCTAATTTCCTAATATCATGATCTAGAGGTGGGCAAAGATTGAACGAGTCGTTCATTTAAACGAGTATTAAAAATGAACCGTGAGATTCGATTCATTGCTTGCAATCCGGTTCGTCCAATTGAATCCATAAGATTTGAACGATGAGCCGTAAAAAAGAATCGTAAGAATTGAATCGGATCACAATTCAATCGTTCGTTTCTACAGCGCGGTGATATAGGTCTTTAATTCCTCGTGGATACCATTCTGTAATTTTTGTGATCCATCTGTTGTCCGTCCTTCTTGCCAGGTGTCCTACCCATTGACTGTTGATTTCTGGTAGTAGAGATCCCGAGCAGTGTATTAGTTAAAAAAGTAGAAAAAAGACTCAAAGTCTCGGTCTCAACGTTTATACAATGTTAAACTGTTACACGTGTTTCGCTCATATACGAGCATCATCAGACCTAACAAGAAAGAACCTAAATAAATAACAAATAATAAAAAGGTTGTGACAAATACAATTAAAATTAATCCAAATACACGTTCACATTTCACAATTAAAACAACACTGAGACGAGGCTGAAATGACCGGCAAATATTTGTCGATAAAAAACAACAAAAAACAAACAGGAACAAAAAATCAAACAAAATCAAAAATAAAATAAAAAATAGAATAACCCAGCTGGATTTGAACTCTAGGCTCCCGGGTGGGAACCAGAGAGCAAAGCCACTAAGCTACCATACTACTGAAGAAAAGATTCAGAACTCAACAATAATACACGGCCGAATTAATCTTTCAGATTATTCAAAATTAATGTTGGTTCGAAATTAAAAATGTCATTCACGCACACAAGAACCGGACTTTTTTTAGCTCTAGTTATTTCCATTTTCTCCAATAAATCAAGTTTTTTACTTTTTTGGCATTCGTGCAGAACACTAACGTTTTCTGAAATGGTTTTCTGAAACGTGTTGGCAAAATTAGCCAATGAGACCGGCGGGAATCGTACAAGTTTCCAAAGGATATTAAAAAAACACAAGTTCCACCCGTACAAAATTCAGTTGGTACAAGAACTCAACCAAGACGATTCATCGTACATTATCTAGTTTTTGGTAAATTAATTTTAAGACCTACTTTATTACTGGTTGTAATAACGAGAACTCCTATGTGTAATACTATATTATAAGTACCTATTATATTAGAGTATTATTATTATAAGTATTATATTATAGTAATCATATATATTATGAATATATTTTGTGAGATTTTTCTCAATTATTTCTCTTTAATTCTTTAATTTTAAAATATTTTTCCTGACTATTTTTGTGCTATGTGTTGTCCCCATTAGACATTGATCGATTGCAGTACGCTACCGGGCAAGGTTGGAATTATTCGGAAAAGTTTTTGCTAAATTACCGATTAAAAAAACGGTAATTGGAGCGTTTATACTTAATGGGAATCGCGTAATGACCCGTGTATGTCGGTTGGTTCGAAAGTGCGATGTGCCAATAAAATGGCGATATGCGAGGAAGTTGCAGCTTTGAAAAATACAGGTTTTTGTAACACGGTTGTTAACTATTTCTGGTATTAATAGTTGAATTTGTTTTAAAAACATATATGAAAAATTTACTAAAGTTATTTTAAAATAATAATGCAGAATGAACCATATAGTGATTGAATATTGAATGAGTTTACAATACAGTGTGAAGATTTTAGAACTAGCAAATTATGTTAATTCGTTGCCGTCAATTTTTTGGGATTTTCATTTTCTACATGTAAATTTACAAGTTTTGACTTTGTTCTTTGTGAAATCCACATATTTTTCAATGTAAAAAAGTACTGTTTTTCAAAACAACTACCTACTTATATATTTTTCTCCAGCGGCATTCAAAACAGGTTAATTACATTATCGCATTCTTGATCACAGTTTCAGTATTTATTAATTCCAAAATACTATTCACTTGGAAGTAACAAAAGAAGAAGAAACAAGATCATAATAAGATTAAGATAAACAAATGTAAACACAAATAAATGTATGCCGCAAAGACCTCTTGTTTCCAGTGCTAACTCCTGTGTTGCCAGAACTACAGCTTCGCTTCTTTCATGCTTATGCTTCAATTTTTTAAGTTCTTCTTCAGTTAGTTCAACAATATTTAATTCAAGTAGGTCGATCTTTCTATATGTAAATCATTAAATCCTTTTACGTTTTTTTTGATACCATGCAAGCACCTGGATTTGGTATAATTTGTCGTATTGAATTACATATACAGGGTGTTTCAAAACAAATGCGAAAAACTTCAGGGTTTGATTCCTTGTTCAAAATATAGGCTAGTTTGCTTTATCAACATTGGGTCAAAAGTCAACCATTAGGGAGATATTGTAGTACAAAGATGGCGGAAAAATAATGTTTTCATTTCTTATCTTGAAAACGAAAAGCGATAGACTAATGAAATTTTATGAAAGCATTACTGTTATGAAAACACACTTTCTGGTAATTTTTTCACTTTTTTAAAATAAGTGGAAGGGGTTGAAATAAACTACCCCTATCATTCTTGTTAACGAAATTTAAAAAAAAATCTTTTCAAACACATACAAAATTAATTTGGATAGTTTAGTTTATTTAGGAACTTTTTTTATCTCTTGTGTTTTTTTGATAAAACTCACCGATTTGAAATTAAAAAATAAAATGTAAAGCATTACATGTCAGGACAAAAAACATTTTTAAATAAAGAATCAAGTGAGCTGCTGTAATTTTTTTAAGGAAAAAATCTAGTTGGCCGCTGTCACTTTTTAGGATGTTTCTAATATTATTTTATCTGACTTTACTCTACTGCAATATGTTATTATCTTACGATCAATTAATTATTCCGAAGCCTTTTTTCTTTATGTGAAAATGTTTTTTTGTCCTGACCAAACCAAACCAAACCAAACTTTTGTTTTTTAATCCAAAAAAAAGTTACCAATTTTCTCAATTAAAATATTTGTGGTCCTGAAAAGGACCTTCGTTTTCCCATGTTCGTCTAGGTAGGTAATGGGTAAACAGTAAAAAAACAGGATAATGAAATTTAAAAAATTGTTCAAAAGTGCCTCCCTCTTGCATTAAACAATAACCCAAACGATCATAAAATCCCCTCCTCACATTGGATAACATATCAGGGATGACAGTGTCAAAGGCATTAAATATTTTCTGCCTTAACTGCTCCAAGCTTTGAATTTCTTCATGGCCGTAAATTTTAGATTTTATGTGCCCCCATAAAAAGAAACCATTCACCGAGAAGTCAGGTGAAATTAAACGTCAGTCTAAACAAAACTGTCATTTTTGAAAACTTGTCAAAATCATGTCAAAATTTGGACACACGCTAAATGGACTTGATTTTCCTATGTCTCGAAGTCTGTGGACTTTTCTGTATAATCTCACAGTAATTTAATAGAGTGCTCGTCATATTATATCAGCTCGTAGGAGATTAGGAAAAAAAAGATATTTATAGTATAAAAAATTAATTTATTTAACAAAATTTAATTAAAGATGTGACAAAATAGTTACATTTCTATTGGTTCTATCGGACTTTTTTCGACTATATAAATCTTTATTTTTTGTAAACTTTAATGCATAAAATATTTTCAATCTAATAAATAATTTAATGATGTAAATAAGAGGAAATTTCTCACATGGGTGGTCAAATTCTATAGTTTTCATTATATCAAACAGCCTCTGAATGTTTTCTTCAGTGCAAAACTCATCAAAATTTAATATAAATAATTTTTCCAGCCTGTAAATAAAATGAACAAATTTTTCCACTTTCATGATCAAAGGCTTTTAAATGGGTAAATAATTTCGAGTTATCCAGAGATTCGGATTCTTTTGCAAATTTTAGACAAATATCACATTGATGTATTTGAAGACCCTTTTTAATGATGTAGTCAAACATAATTAAAGGCATTTTGAGTTGAAAACATTTCTCAGAGGCTGTTTGATATAATGAAAACTATAAAATTTGACCACCCATGTGAGAAATTTCCTCTTATTTACATCATTAAATGATTTATTAGATTGAAAATATTTGATGTATTAAAGTTTACAAATAAAGATTTATATAGTCGAAAAAAGTCCGATAGAACCAATAGAAAGGTAACTATTTTGTCACATTTTTAATTAATTTTGTTAAATAAATTAATTTTTATACTATAAATATCTTTTTTTTCCTTATAAATAAACACATTTGCATCCCATTTTAAATAAGATATACAAATTACCAAAACTTAGAAATAACAGTTCAAAAGTTCAACAAAAATCCTACATGCGTTTTTAAAAAGAAACATATAACCACGCACTATGTCATTCCAGCAAGCGAATACGACACAGCATAGGTTTCCGGACTAAACGACTGGTGTATTTACACCACTCAATAGGCGTGTCGGGTTTGCCGAGCGGTTTCCGATGCAGTCGTTTTCTTTCGCATCTGTTATAGGTAATTTGTGCCATAATCATAAAAGTCGGATTATAAAATAAAAAGTTATGAAACATCAGACTTAGTCAAATTTTTAGGCTGGCGGAATTTTGTGCCGGGAAGTATATTATTAGTGAAAAGTTTTATTTTAAGATACCACGAATAAAAATAGAGTATACAAAACTTTAAAGACATTAAGCAATAACAAAAACGAAGAAAAAACAAATCGATGTTGGAATCTCCGATTGTAAAAAGCAACGAAACGGGTATACGAACGAGCGACTACGCTTGGGCAATTCCGTTACCAGAAACCCAATGGAATAAACAATAAAAACGGAAAATAAAAGGCGCAAAGAGCGACTCGGTCGTGATCGAGACTCGAGAGAGAGACGAATTATCGATTTCTATCGATCGCTTGCGCAACGGCACTAATTCTCGGCTGCGTTTTGCCGTTTGGATGGATGATGCTTTATCGCGTTTGGTTAAACCGTAATATCCTCAAGTGAAGCTTTCAAACTTCCTTGGCACAAAATAATTTAAAAAAAAAATCAGTATCGATATTTTCAGAATCGATATTTTTCATATCGATATTTTCAATATCGATATTTCTAATATCGATAAAGTAACTTATCGATAAATTTTCTTGGCACAGAAATACTGAAAAAAAACGTTTTTTCTTAGTATCGATAATTTTAGAATCGATATTTTGCAGATCGATATTTTTAATATCGATATATTAAAAATATATAGATACACTGTATACATCCCTACCTTAGCCGATGATTTATCGTGTTTTCTTAAACTGTAATATCCTGAAGTAAGACTTCCTCAAATTTCCTTAGCACAGTACCCATCTATTCAATAAAAATTTTTTTTTGATATCGATTTTTTAGAATCAATATTTTATATACCTATTAATATTTTTAGAATCTATATTTTCAATATCGATAATATAAATATGTATGTACCCAGATGAACTATAAAGATCTTTACCTTTCTGCAGAAGGCACGTTACTTAGTTACTTAGTAGACTGTGATCTTTCGATACTGAATGTCGATAATCAAATATCGATACTAAAAAATATCGATACCAAAAAAATCGAATATATACTTAATATACATATTTAAAGAAATTAAATGTCTTTGTACTATGGTGCACGTAATATCGATAAACCTGTCATATTGATAATATCGATATGCAAATATCGATATTAAAAATATCGATAATCAAAAAAGCTATATTTTAAGCATTAGCAAAATTTTAAGTATTAACAAAAACATCTTTGTCCTAAGGAACACAGATGTTTATTTTTTTAAAACCTATGTTATAAATATCGATTTTTTGAGTATAGATATTTCTAACATCTATATTCATTATCAATATCGATATTCTTTTTGAGTATCTTGAGCTTCTTGAATATCGGTTATTTAAATCTCTGTGCTGTACAGAAATGTTTATTTCTTAAAAACTATATATAGAGAAATTGGAACAATTTCCGTTCGTTGCACGTCATCAATGACATCATGCGTCGTCTTACGGAGTTTGCTGGTGGTCGTATTATGATGTGCAACGGAAGTTATTTTAATTTCCCTATATCTTAAGTATCGATATTTTTAGTATCGATATTAGTAAATATAGAACAAATTTCGATTTTATTACTAAAGGTAGACAATGTCTGTCGAAACCAAGAAAAAAATGAAATTCCAAGGAAACCACAAACAACATTAGCCTCACTTTCGACTACGAAAACAAATAAAAGCAAACAATACCATAAATTTTTGCTTCATAATTTTATTGAACTAGACTATAACGGTGCCTAGACTTGAAAATAGTGTGTCACTCAAAAGTATAGTTCCTCGATCTCTCGTTTTTTTACAGTCAAACAAGTTAAACAAGTGATTTAAAATTGCAAAAGAAACTGAAAATATTGATATAGAGCAATTAACAATGATTGAAATATTTGGCAATGTGTTAGAGGATTTTAGTATTAATGATTGGTACGAGGACATAACCTAACCAATATTTTTTTATTTATTTTGAGATACATATTCAATAATTAAATTAGAAAAATTTCGGATTAAATCCATTTATTTCTCATCCCGTTTTGATGAGTTTCACTAATATTATGGAAAACTAATTTAAATATCATTCAATAATTAATCATATTATTTACTTTTTGGTGTATTTTGACGCTATGGTGATAAATGTTCCAACCAACTGGACAAAATCGGAAGAGCCAACTATTTCAATGATTTTGGATCGCTTGCTATAGTTCTTCGATTTCTTTTTTCTCACAGTTAGTTAGGCCGTATTTACAAAAGCTCGAAACCGGCGGAGCGTGCCTAAAGCCCTGTTTACACTGGAAAGTAGCGAAGGTTTTTAGGTTAAACGGAAGGACAAATTTGCAGTCACGAGATATGGATGTATGTACACAGTGTGCATAAATATAGTTATGTAGTTCGTTCATGCTATTTAGGGACTGATTTTATGTTCATGCATTTTGTAATTAGGAAGTTGAAGTCAAATCATTTTTTTTTCAATTAGAGTCTCAATAGCTGATTATTTTCCCTACATTTTGGCTTTTACATTTTTTTTACATTTTTTTAGCATTGCTACATTTGTGTCCTTTGAAAATGTGATAGAATATACTAAACTCAGTAAAAAATAAAATTATCTATCCGTTGGACGTAAATATTACGACTATTACAGCCAATATTATTTAATAAATTGTACTGAAGCTGTGGTTGGTTCCTTGTGAAACATCGTTGAAATATTAGTATTTTAATAAAGCACGCTTTTAGATGTTTCAAAAAACTTTTAATAAGTTCTTGAAAACTCTTGAAAAAGGCCTAAAAAGCCGAAACATATATGTAGAGTTAAAGTTACTCTTATTAAAAGTTTTTTGAAACATCTAAAAGCGTGCTTTATTAAAATACTAATATTATTTAAATTTGGCAATTTTTTTTTGTGACTTGTGTGATTTTCTTCAAAGTATTTTATTACACTTTCCAAGAAGATCTCATTATACAGAACCAAATATAAATCTCACTACTGCTTGCATTTTTCCTGTTCCTCCATCAAAACTCGTCGTAAAATATGGAGAAAGAAGAGAAAGACGCCACGACCTCGGAACAAGACAATCCGTCTCTCCAATTTATATTTATTCTCTCCCGATCGGGACGTCTCGCCCGCCTGGAGGTCTCCCGTCTTCAATTTGCCGCGACAACGGCAACGAAAATAAATTTAAATGGTAACGAAGTAACGTCTCGGCATTGTTTTGCCGGTTCCTGCGATAAATTATTATTTTCTGCGACGACAAGATGCTTCCTGCTCTACATCCATTTGCAATTCTAGATGTTTTTGCAATTGTAATAGTGTATTAGACCTCAGTGCGGATCTCAGAACTCGAATGGCCAGATGCTACGTCTTCTCTGTGTTACTCTATGGATGTGAGAGCTGGACACTGGATTCACAGACCGAGACGGATGCTGCGAATCTCATGGGTACAAAGGATCACCAACAATGAAGTACTCCAGCGCATGCAGAAACAAAAAGAGATACTGAACACCATCAAGGAAAGAAAAATGCAATACCTGGGTCATATGATGAGAGGTGGTAGATACGAAATACTGCGCCACATAATAGAGGGCAAAGTGCAAGGGAAAAGATCAGTAGGAAGACGCCAGAACTCATGGCTAAAAAATTTGAGGAGATGCACAGTGCTTCGAACATATGGCTCTAGAGGACAAAAATGCAAAACTTCTCTTTTATTGTAGGTAATTTATTCAAACTAGGTTTATTTGACACAAATGATGAGTAGTCTCATTGTACTAAATGATGATGTTCTTAGTCCCACGTTTATGAAAAAAAATCTTATAAATAATAAAAATGTTGGAGCTGTGTTCCATCTAAGCAAATAATAAGTTATAGTATGAAAACGGTGTAAGTATTAAATAAATTCCTGTGATAAAAAAGAATTGAAATAACATTAGAACATGATCCTACAATATAAGCCAATATAAGATAAAAATGTTTTTCTTTAATGAAAAAGAAACATTAATGCTATATTTAATTAAAAAAAAAACAAGATACTATAAATTTACATTAGGACAACAAAATGCATAGATCGTAACTACTCTGATTCAGAAGAATCACTGCTGACAGAATCTTCCAAATTTATAGTATCCAAATCACAGGTAGATGAAATATCCGCACATATAAGATATTTCTGTACATCATTTTCAAATATGTTACTTTTTCGCGTTGTTACTGTTCTTTTTATTGGTATGAGGGGTTCGGATGTTAATAGTTACCTCTTTAATAGACCATATCAATATATTATTTTTTCGTTTTCTTGGGTATGAGGTTTTATAATAAATTGAAAGATGGAAACTTTTTATGCGACGTTTCGCTCCAAAATAGTGGGCTTTTTCAGGCACAAATGGTCTCATTTGAGTGGAATGTTCATCAATATCTAATAAAGAACACATTTTTTGAAATACAAATAATTTTGAGTTCTTGTCCTTATGATCAAGCCAAGTATTAACCAGATCGGCATTGCTTGTCAATTTTACTCCATCTGAAAAGTATTATAAAATAAAGTTCGTCGCAAGCAGACGCAGGTAACTATACAAAAATTAAATGTGTATGAATATGACAACAAAAATATTCAATAAATACGATATGTTTTGATATGTTTTTTTAAATGCCTTTTGAAGTTTGAAAACGTAAAATTTTTATACCCATTTAAGAATCATTTTAAAAAATAAATAAAAACTAAACAATCACGAACTTGTTTAGAAATAAATTTAAAGTACATACCTTGTTTAACAATATCCATAGTGGCTTTCAATTAAGTACGTACTAACTCGTTTACGTTTAACTCCATATACAGAACTACTATAAATGTTATTCTTTTCATTGATATAAGATAATGATCGCAAAATTTATTTTTAGTGAAAATATTTGCTAACAAAAAAACGCTGTTTATGAAAAATAATATACAGGATGGTTGAACATTGCTATAAGTATAAAATTACATATTCCGATATTAGTAAATTTTAACTTTTTTTTCGATTTTTGTCCATTGGACGAAGCACTGTGAGATGGTTTGAACGCTCGTCTGCGGAAATCTTCCGGGCTGCAGTTTCCAGAGCCACACTTGCCATTTGGATCGCCAACCTTCGGCAGGAGAGGGCGTGATAAGAAGAAGAAGAATAGTGTATTGTTAGGTTATGTCTTTTTGCGGACGACACTAGCTTCACTTGGAGGAACAAGGACGCCACGGCACTTCATAGGATTATATCAAATGACTTAATCACCATTAAATCTTGGTGCGATTCGAACCTCCTGAGTCTCAACATTTCTAAAACTAAAGCTTTGTCGTATAAAAACTCGCTGCAGACTTTTGTACTTAACAACACCACCACTGACGTCGTAAAATCTATAAAATTCTTAGGGCTTGTTGTAGACAATTCTCTGAAATGGGACAAGCATATCGACGCATTGTCGAAAAAATTGAGCTCTGCCTGTTTTGCATTAAGATCTGTTTCTAAGGAGCTTAACTTGTCAGTGGCTAGAACTGTTTATTATGCACTTTTTGAGTCGCACCTTAGGTATGCCCTTCCATTCTGGGGTACGTGTTGTGCGACTCAATTTGACCGCATTTTCAAGCTCCAGAAGAGAGCTGTTCGATATTCACTGGGACTAAACAGCAGAACTCATTGCCAGGACTTTTTTAAAAAATTAAAAATATTAACTCTTCCTTCCTTATTTATATTTGTATCCGTTTATCGGCTTCTCAAGAAAGGCCATCTCACACTTATCCACTCAGGAACGCGGAGCAAGATCTTTATCTACCTACCCCACGCTCAGAGTTAGTTAAATGTTCAATATTATACAACTCGAAAAAAATGCACAATCACCTGCCATTTTAAATCAAATCCATAACCTCATTTTCTTCATTTCGCAAAGCATTGAACTCTTATTTACTAGACAAGGCTTTCTACGCCGTAAATGAATTATATTTTGATAATCGTATTTGATCTTGTAAACACTGGTCTAATGTTTGCTATTGCTATATTTACTATAAACTTACTAAATATTTTTGAATATTATTTTTATTTTTTTGTTCTTTCCCAAGAAGCATTTTTTGTTTTATAAGTGTGTTAGGAAACTTCCCAACACCATATTATACAACCTAAACGCATCCAGAATGGTTGTCGTGAGTTATTGGTAACCATTATATAACACTTATATGCCCTAAACGGTCCATTTTATAACTGTTCCTATGGTAACCCTAAACACTCAAGGTGTGCAACCAAAGTCTTGAAAACTTTCTCAACACCTTTATATATCCTATCGAGTTACCGCTATAAAACTGAAAAAGGGTATATAATAGTTATATAGTGGTGGTGAGAAGTTTTCCAGAGACTACCTCCATAGAAATATCGCGCATGCGCGTTTTTTGAAAATATACTTGTTTCTTTCTGACTAACTACTTTAATATTTGCCTCTTTTTTTAACATAAAAAGCAGATATGATCTTATTGCTCCAAGTTGTCCTACACAGATAATCCAGACCAGACACAAAAGAGACAAAATGACGCCATCCCTGTCATAGCCTACAAAAGCGTTTGCATTATGCAAATGACTTTATAGAAATTACTGGTTTAATAACATCTATTGCGCCTATCCAGAGTACTAAATACATATGCGATATTAAATTTACTGTGTGAAAATCAATTTTACCTCCAAAAAACACATGCGCCCCCAAAAGCAGAATTATTTAATAGATTTTTTTATAAACAAAAAAAAATATGGTAAAATTTTTGTAATGAAAGTCAAATTTATTAATATAAATAATAGAACATACGACTTTTTAATACATAGAAATAACTGGCAACTGGCCAAAATATAGTTTTGTACCAGTTTTCAACGTTATCTTAGAAATACTCATTGTAGCCAAAATGAAGACATCAATAATAATGGCGTCCATTATATTTAAAGTGCTATATTACTTTAGGGTCTATAACATACTCATCAACCATTATATAAATTTGGTTACTTAAGGTTGCGTAAATGAGTTTGGGTTATTTAAAACACCAATTTTAGTGTTTTATACAACTAAAGGTGATACAAATCACCATTATAAATGCCGGGGTGTTTATGGCTACTTTTAGTCACCCAGAAAACCTTAATGTAACCCGAGGTGTCGACTGTAGCGACTCCCTGCGAACGAAGTTTAACATTACAGCAATTTGACAGAAAATGTGCAGAAAACAAAACATAACCTCATAAAATTGAAATAATACTGTTTTGGTTCAATTTGATCTATATTTAAAGTGGTAGGAGTTTTCAAAAGAGTTCTAGGGTCCTTTGGTACTTTGGTAGAACAGTTATAAATGAATTGACTATAGAACAAAGCTCTTTAAGTGCAGAATGTGTAATGTTAAAGCGCAAAGCTCATTCTCTTATGTTATGCATTCTTTAATGCCTTAACCAGGCATCTTCCTGTTCCTGATCGTTTTGGCAACTTTCTGTTGGAAATATCTCAGGTCGATCCTGATCTCTGCTTGTGGATGGTAAATTTGCATGTTGGCTTTCAATATTGGTAGATGTAGTTTGAATGAGGTTTGGATTATTCCTATTTTTTTAAACTCTGAAGAACCTTCCTTTTGAACGTAGATGTATTTTTGTGTTTTGTCCGGTTTATTTTTTTATTATTTATTATAATACCGAATTGCTTTGCTTGCCAATATATTATTTGTTTTGATTATATTAAAAATTTGAGGTTATGTCATTAGGTTTGATATTCGGCAACTACAGGTTATATAAAGCATGCAACCATTTGAAAGGTGCAAAAAAACCGATTTGAGGGAGCAATTATATAACTTGTAGTGTTATTGGTTACATAATGGTTCTTAATAACACCTTTAATTATATAGTGTATATCTTGCGTACCTTTCTAACACCTAATACCAGAAGTTATATAAAATAGATGTGAACACCTTTATAAAACCTTACTATAAAACCTTTAGTAACAAGAACCTCTAGTTTTATAAGGAAAGTGATAAACAACATTTTAAGGTTACTATTAGTGATAAGTGACCAACGCTACACTTATATAAATCAAAACACTGTAAGATACCAATGAGACATTTATTAAACCTTTATATAACTAACCTTGAGGATATATAACCTAAAGGAACTTAAAATGTTACTTGGGTTGGCATTGTAAACATTTATAAATGTTTATTTTAAACAATGTAATTTGTATACTTGTTTTGTATTATCTTTTGTTTGTTTGTTTGTGTACCTTGTTTGAAATTGAAACCACTAATTTATTCCACTAATTGCGAGGTTCTGAATGAAGCTGAAGAATTAAGATTTTTTCTTATCCACGACGCTGTTACAGGGGGGGGTCAAATGTACCCTGAGTTGCTTCGAGATAAAGACAGTACAGCTGTGCTCAACTTGGCAGACCCTATAGTAGTTAATAAAGCATCATCAACAATTTTCAACTTTACAAATATTTATGAAGCTTCAAAAATGTACAGAAAATTGTTACGGCCGGTAAATCTGGCAATGTTTAGCCTATAAAACCATTCGCCGAATATACGGGGCTCTTCAAAACGTCCTTGTCTTTGTCCTTGTGCCTAACAGTATTACACAATGCCATCCACCTTAATAGCCTGGTGTTCCACATGCATAATTACGTGGAAATTAGACGAATATAATGGGGCCTGTATGGTTAAGAATTATTCCCATAGACCGTAATTAGAATGTACCGTTTCAAGCTTTTGATTCGTTTGACTGAAGAATACACAGTAAGAAAGAAAGAAAAAATAACAGAAGACCGGATTGTTTTTTTTTGGAACCGTCTAACTGGATTTTGTTTTGTCGGTATTTAATTATGGATATATTTTTTGTGTTCCTTTCAGTTGCTAATTATGGTTACATAATTAAAACTTCTTCTTTTTTATACAGATGATTAAAGAACTAACGCTTCTTTCTTTCAATAGACAAATCAAAATGGTTTATAAATAATCTGGGGGCACGGCAGTACCCCGCCAAGTCGAGCACAGCCGTACCATCCTTTTCTCGAAGGTATCAGCGGCACTTTTTGACCACCCTGTAACTTCGTTGTGGATAGAGCAAGAATATTAATTTTCACTACACATGAGGACGTACTATGGCTGCCTAGATTACCAAAATATCTAGTAATTATACCTCATATTTTATGAATTATCGCTTGTCAAATTTCTTTAATTTCGACATTGACTCACTGACAGATCATGAAAATTCTAACGTACTCTAGATCATGAAAATTCTAACGTACTCTCTAGATGTGTCACAAACTTCAAATTTTGAATTTAAGGTAGCTTTAAGCTTATACACAAAGGAAAAAATGAAAAATCTCGAAATATCCTTATGGACTAAAAGTTAGCTGTCTAGCCGCTACCAGTTACTGACTTTCCTGTCACGAAAAAGGTAGAAAACTGTGTAACAGTCAAATTTCCTCGACCTCTGTGTGCTAGCTCATAAATTATCGCAAATAACTATTATTTTTGCATCATGTTTACTATAATTTTGTTGTTAAATATTATTTTATTTAAATTTTACGATTATGCAACCCGTTATACACCGCGACATTATATAGCCACAGAATATTGTCACTGGATACCGCCCAGCATTAGAATTTTTGTCCATCTCTCTATATCTTTGGTCATCACTTGTCCCTTGTCACTGTCAGATCAAATCAGATGTTTTTGGATTTATTTATCCTTTGTTTTGGTATTGAAATTTTATATTTATCAGATAAAATGTCGTAGTTAAATTGTTTATTTTTGATGTGGATCGCAGTGTGCAATTCGTTCATTTAATTGTGGGAATTTGTGAGTTAAGGTTTGACAGTTCGTTCATTGACCGGATATGAAATATGACAATAGAAAATATTCTAGAACATCGTTTTTTTTATTTATGCCTTTTTGTGAGTTGGACTAGTCAAGATATATAGTTCTCTATCTATATCCTGGAGGGAGATTTCCGGTTAAAATCTGATTTTGTGAAGGAAATCGAATCCTTGCATCACTTCTTGTGTACTCCCCGACCGAGAATATCGTCGTGAAGAACTGGCTGCCGTTTCGTGAAGCATTCCCTGTTGGCGAATAGCAGGTCTTCGTAAAGAAGGATTAAGGCTTCCGAAACATATTTGGTCAGAGACGTGGTTGGATTTTGTTGAGTTTACATGGACCACCGACCAATTTCCGTAAGGGATTAAATAGCCAAATTCTCCGACCGATATTCCGATTCCACGTGCCCAAGAAGTCCGCGAATAGTTCAAAGGTATGCTATAATTTTTCTGCCTATTCTAAGTCAATGCTCAACTGATTTTTGTTCATATTGTTGTCTGGTTTTCGATTTTTCCACGCCCACGTGGTGTAGAAAGATTAGTTGAGTGTTATCTTTCTTAAGTCTTATTTGGTTGTTCGTAATTGTAGAGCAAGGAGACCGATCCAGACCGTACAGCACAGAACAGTCCAGAATTCCATCCGTTCCTGTTGCCCGTGTGTAGAGTTACCCGTTGGGCATCATAAACCCTCATTGAGGTAAAGTTCAGATTTGATTAGTCCTTCTTTATTACCTTCACTCCTACACGTTGTGCTAGTCCTTGTTCTATAATTGAGGCTCTTTTCTAAGACAACCAATATTATTTAGGGTTTTTATGTTCACCATTTGAAATATCAACACCTACCTTTCACCTGTACCGCTGCTGACATCCGTGGGCTCCAGTGACAGTACACCGAGCTGCTGTACACCGCCTTAGCAACCCTGTAGCTATACGCCGTAGCTCAGCCGGAGGAAGTTTTCAAGTATATCATATCGAGTAGAGTAAGACAGTTTAGATTAGTACAATATAGATTTCATTTGTGTAAACCACCCTGTTTGTATCTAGTATTAAGTTAGATAAGGGGGTTTGACGTCATAGGTTTAGTTATTGCATTTAATTTAAAATTCCATTTTCTTTTCCAACCTTTCGATTTAAATAATTTCTTAACATAATATTACATTTTACATTTCATTCGTTTTTATATATATTTAATTTTTTAATATTTTAATAAATTGCTTAAATATTTTTAGTAGTATTATTTACAGTCTAGTCTCATAGTTAAGTTAGAGTCACTTAAGTTTAACGAGTTATAGCATATTTGAAGTTCATGGTAGTTGCACTCAACAGTTCGAGGTTAGTGTTGAAGTCTACTTAATAGTTACATCTTTATTGCCGAGTTCATAGAGTATAATCTCGTGGCGCCCTTTTATTAATATCTTTGAATCCCGACCACCCGGCTGTTAAAATTAAAAAGCTAGTGGCCTCTATGTAACTCATTCTGCATTAAGTAAACTTGTGTTTTATTGAACTTCGAATTAGATAGGGCGTGGCAACTGGAATTAATCGAAGCGGTCTCTTCTGATTTTATTAGTATATCAATGTACCAACAATAATTAAAATTCATAATCAAGGATTATGAATTTTTTCTAGTCAAACGTGAGGAATCTCCCCACGAGAGATGGCACATGTTTTTTTTTAAATACCCTGTATAATGATATTTTCGTGTACTGGCTATTTAAATCCGTGTATTTGTATATGCCGGTTGTTTACGATATTCCCCGATGGTAGCAGCACCGGCGAAGAATGCACCGAACCTGTAGTATGAGAGAAATACTTTTAATAGAGTGCAATATCTGAACAACCTAGGTAACCTTGCCCTGTCTGGTCGAGAAGAACTATAAAAACAAGAAGACTAGGGCTCTCTTCGTGTTGTTCGTCTTTCGGTACGAAAATTGGCGCGATGGTTCGCGATGGCGGGTATTCCGCTCCGGCCGCAAAAGGCCGAGAATAGTTTTCATGGCCGACGGCATTTTAAAGGTCGTTAGCTTCGCGGAGGCCGTTCAATGAGCTACGGACGAGCAGAAGAACGAACGAAATACTGAGAAGAAGTCCCGATAGGATAAACGCCAAGACGTTAGAGAACAAAAACTTGACCTCTTATTGAGAAATCGTCTGGGTATTGGTATTTTGCCACTGAAAGAGAAATCTGAAAAATAAAAAAGATATTTTTGTGATGCCCGAAATATATTTTTGTAATTTAAAACTACTTCGAATAAAGCAAAAGCCTAACGTTTAGAAAATACAACTTGACATTGACAAAATTTCACCTGAAGATTTAAACACTTACTTTGTTAATGTGGCTAAAAAATTTGTGAACACCATAACTCCTTCCCATGATTCACTTTCATATCTCCCTAAAGGAAATGAGAATTTACACTGTTTCTTTTTCACGCCCGTAGCATTAGATGAGCTCCGTAGTACAATTAATAGTATTAAAAACAAATCCTCATCTGGGACTGATGGGCTTACTCTCAAAATGTTCTCTGAACTTCCTGAATGCACATTAATCCATCTTACTACTTTAATTAACGAGTCATTCCAAAAAGAAGTTTTTCCAAACTGCCTTAAGACAGCTATAATTATTCCTCTGTATAAAGGAGGTGATAAAGATGAAGCTTCGAACTATCGCCCAATTGCACTCCTGCCCACATTATCTAAGATCATTGAAAGATTGGTTAAAAAAAGGTTTCTATCTTTTCTCCTTAAATATAAAATACTTTCTACCCATCAATTTGGATTTCTAAGTAACAGTTGCACAAATGATGCTATGTTCGACCTTTTTAATAATGTATACTCTAGCCTGAATAACCATCACTCTACAGCTACAATTTTCTGTGATTTCTCTAAGGCTTTCGATTCTGTAAATCATAATATCTTAATTAACAAATTGCAATACTATGGATTCAGGGGAGTGCCGCTCGAATGGCTTAAGTCGTATCTTGGCAACAGAAGGCAGCTTGTGAGGATTGATGCGTCTATGTCTTCTTGTAAGCCTATAGAATGTGGTGTTCCTCAGGGATCAGTACTTGGCCCTATTTTATTTCTGGTGTTTATCAACGGCATTGCAAGTCTAGATATTAGCGGTAAAATCTGCGTCTTTGCGGACGATACTAGTTTTACTTGGAGCGGCCCAGATGTTGCGGCACTATATAATACTATATCCAGTGATTTACGCACCATTAAGTCTTGGTGCGATTCTAATCTCCTGTCAAAAAAGTTTTGTCATATAAAAGTACTATACAACCTTTTGTACTTAATAACACCACCATTGACGTCGTGGACTCTGTGAAGTTCTTAGGACTTGTTCTAGACAACTCGTTAAAATGGCACTTTCACATCGAAGCTCTATCAAAGAAACTAAGCGCCAAGAGCGGGAGCGGCCCAGATGTTGCGGCACTATATAATACTATATCCAGTGATTTACGCACCATTAAGTCTTGGTGCGATTCTAATCTCCTGTCAAAAAAGTTTTGTCATATAAAAGTACTATACAACCTTTTGTACTTAATAACACCACCATTGACGTCGTGGACTCTGTGAAGTTCTTAGGACTTGTTGTAGACAACTCGTTAAAATGGCACTTTCACATCGAAGCTCTATCAAAGAAACTAAGCGCTGCCTGTTTTGCGCTAAGATCAGTTTCTAAGGAACTTAACTTCTCAACCTCTAGAATAGCCTATTATGACCTTTTTGAGTCACATCTTCGTTATGCCCTTTCATTCTGGGGTACTTGCTGCGCGACAAAATTTGATCGTATTTTCAAACTTCAAAAGAGAGCAGTTCGATACTTATTGGAATTAACCAGTAGAACTCACTGCCAGAATTTCTTTAAAAATTTCAAAATACTGACTCTTCCTTCCTTATTCGTTTTTGAATCCGTTTGCTTAATCCGCAAGCACATATTCTCTATTCCGGAAAGGCCTTCTCACAACTATCCACTTAGGAATGCAGAGCACGATCTTTATCTGCCCCGAGCTCTGAACTAGTTAAAGGTTCAATACTGTACAATGCCAAGAAAATGTACAATCATTTGCCTTCGAATATCAAGTCACTTTCATTCTTTCCCGCATTTCGCAAAGCTCTGAAATCATACTTACTGGAGAGAGCCCTATATGCGGTAAACGACTTTTTTGTTGATGTTTAATCATGAACAATTTTGAATTTTAAAATTTTGATCATCTCACACGCTGGTTAAAGGTCTAGTATTTAATATTTAATATTTTATAACTCTTGATTTTATGATATATAACATGATTTTATTCGTTTACAATTTTCCTTTTGTAAAATTTTCTAGATACGCCTGTGTTCTGCAATGTCTATATATGTTTTATTTGTAATTTTATGACGTTATTTTTTTTTTAATTGATTTGTATTGTATGACAGTTCTTTTTTATTATTTGTATATTTGTTTCTGTGCTTTTTTGTTTTGTGAATGCTTTGTCGATGAAGCTGTTTTGGCTTTTTGTACAATAAAGCGTTGTTTTTTTTTGGTCTCTGAATTACTCGTAGGTATCATGCTGTAATTCTCCTGGTCCATCTCTTGTCCGTTTTTCGTCATGTCTATTGCCACTTGAGGCATTTGGTTCTGTGAATGACCTTTATTACCTGGGTCTTTTGTCATATCCACTCCTTGGATATCCTTAAGTCTCCAGGTTTCGCATGCAAGTTTTACACTGACGCCCCTCTTGACGCCCCCCCACGATTTGACGGTTCGGTGATCCATGAGCGCAGATGCGCACACGAGACAATGAGAGAAAAATGATAACGAAGCTTGGAGCATCGTAACTCGGACCGTTTTATATTTAAATTTAAATGGGTTGTAAATCCATTCGGACTGGTTCTGGTGTTTTATTTATTTTAAGAAAATAAGAAGTAATATTTAAATTAACCCAGATATGCCCACTGTCCTTCTAGAAGGACATTTTACAGGTCTCTATTTTAACAACGCTTATCATAAATCAGACGGTTCCCGTTAGATGGAATTATGTTATTTTTCGTGTTTAAGCTATAAACTGTATGTTTAGTATGAACCAATACGTTTTTTGAACGTTTTTTTGTGAATATTTGAGTTTTAGTAAACGCTATGGATGTTCACTACGACTTCAGAATAATCGGGTAAGTTTATTTAAAATTGGAAGGCATAATCATCCAGTAGGGTTTTAAAATTAGTTAATAAATAGTGTCATTACATTATTAAAATAAGGTTATGTTCATATCTGCATTTTGTTTGCGTCCACGTGGGTGGAAATACGGGTGTCCTTCTAGAAGGACAGTGGGCCAATATACTGCATTTTTTTAGGCGAGACACACTTGCTGATCTTCTTTCGGTCTTGGAAGAAGACGAAGACGACCTCGGTATCAATCCAGTGGATATTGTAATTATGCCACCAACTAACTCCTGCGAAGTTTTAACCGATGAAGATTCGGGCGATGAGGACGTTGTCGACGTCAACAATTTACCAACTGCTCAGCTTCGAGCAGAAGCCGAATTGTTCGCGCATAATTCCGACGACGAATGGGAAGATGAAGACAAAATCCCACTGTCAGAGTTGCGTAAAGGATTGTTGTCTAAAAGGCACTATGACGAGATCAAGAAAAAAACGTACAAGTGGGAAAAATTCGACATAAAAAATGCACGTCTTGAAACTGAATGGCCCAATTTTGTTTTGCCATCGAGCAATCTTTCACCTATACAGTTATTTGAAAACTTTTTTGACAAGGAGATAATAGACATGTTTGTTTTTTACACTAATAACTACGCAGCTAGTAAAAACAAAAGGTCCGATATTGCCCCAGAAGAAATCAAAGTTTTTTTTGGAATACTTCTCTTGAGTGGTTACGTTTCGGTTCCAAGACGCAGAATGTTTTGGGAAAATTCGTCTGATTGTTATAATAATATAGTGTCTAATTCCATGTCTCGAAACCGTTTTGAACATATTTTGTCAAACATACATTGTTGCGACAACAATAATTTGTATAAGAACGATAGATTTGCTAAGGTTCGACCCTTTTTTGATAAAATAAATAGTCGATTTCTTGATTTTGCCCCAATTGATGAGTTTCATTGCGTCGACGAACCTATGGTACCTTACTTCGGTCGTCACGGCTGTAAACAGTTTATACGAGGCAAGCCATTGAGGTATGGGTATAAACTATGGGTTGATGCTTCAGCTATTGGATATATAATCTGGTATGAACCATATCAGGGCGCAAAATCTGAGATCAAGGATTGCTACAAAAACTTAGGGTTGGGGCTTTCTGTTGTATTGGAGTACACTGATGTTTTACGTTCGAAATTAGAACTCCCGTAAGTATTTATTTCGATAACTTTTTCACCACTTTGCCCCTAACAGAGAAAGGCGTGAGGGCTACGGGGATTATAAGAAAAAATCGGCTAGGAAATTGTCAGTTGGCGTCTGATGCAGACCTCAAGAAAAATCGAGGAGATTTTGATTTTAGAACATCCAAAGTAATTCTATAGTTCTTGTTAAGTGGTCCGATAATAATATGGTGCATATGGCTTCAAATTATTATGGCGTATTTCCATTACATCAGGTCACTCGCTATTCTCAAAAAGAAAAAAAAAAGAATGCCTGTGCAACAACCACAGAATATAAAAAAAATATAACATCAGTATGGGGGGTGTGGATCGGAGCGATCAAAATATCAGCCTATATCGTGTCAGTATTAGAGGCAAAAAATGGTATTTTTCCCTGATAACACACTTACTCGATGCAGCTGAGCAAAACGCATAGCAACTTCATCGCAAACAGGGAGGCAAACTCGATCATTTGGCATTCCGAAGAAATGTTGCCACGTCTCTTATTCAAAGTAATAAAGAAGACAGGGGGCTTAATTTATGTAGAAGGCTTAAAATATCACCATTGGAAAACGTGGAAACGAGGTATGACAGATTGGATCACCTAATTGAAGAGCAAGATAAACAAACGAGATGCAGGGTGTGTCATAAAAAAGTGTCAACAAAATGCCGAAAATGTAACACTTCATGTGCGCTGTTTCATTACTTATCATACTCGTCCATAATTAAGAACTCTTTGTCGTTTTTACTTTGTGATTTTATTTTAGTTTTTTTTAATAAAATAAATTCTAAATAAAAAAATGTTTTAATTGCCCACTGTCCTTTTAAAAGGACACCCATTATTTATGGACCCACTACCATAGGATTTTTTTCCCAATTTTTGTTGGTTGTTTTGTGCCATGAGGTATCCAACTAACAAGAATTTAAGTTAAATTTAGACACAAAATTTGTTTGGGCATATCTGGGTTAAAAGTGAATAAAAATTAAGTAACAAAAAAGAATTATTGCGGATGTTCTCCTACCTTATTTCCAAGTCAGCTCCTTGAACGTTCTTGCACTTTCTCGTGGATAAAAGTCTTAATTTCTTCGGATATCGCGATACAGTTGAGTCTGCGGCGGACTATATCGAAATCACACTCGGAGTCGTAGTTTACTGCCCGAGGCGCAATCGCGTAGCGGGCAAACATTATTTATTATAAACAAAAAAATTATGCGCGAAATTAAATTTATAAAATACCGAACACGGGTCCTATGTGAGCTCGATGAGCCCCATCTTTTCCTGCACAACAAAACCCCATCATCACTGAATCAAATCAAAAATTCGTCCGATTTAAATGAGATTTGGTATGTCGATAGATTGGACCAAGGCCAACTTGACCGTGTACGATACGTGTCACTGTGACAGTTAGTTTTGATGTAAAAATCGTTAAAAGTTGATATCGTCCGATCGTAACCAAATTTAGTGGGTAGGGTGAGACTGAGGATTTGATATTGAAGAAAAATGTGGGTCGATTTCGGCATAATTGGGGACGGGCTACAGCATGACGCTTTCGACGTTTCGATGGACTAAAGCATCAAGATTTTTCTTAATTATGGGTCGATTGGAACCAAATTCGACACGTGGATAGAGGTACCCGAATGGAGTACTCAGACGGACAGACGGACAGACGTGAGAAGAAGTTTCACTTTTTACAATTTTTTTAAGATTTCTGTTTTTGTGGCGAAATACCAACGATTTTTTCAAGAAACCTTACTTTGCATGTGTATTACATTCGTATTGTTCAAATAAAAAATGAGTTTAATATATTCTTCCATGTAATACGCTTTCACTTTTACAAATTATCGATGTTTCCTATATGGAAATCCGTTGTTAAAAATGAAGGATAGATTTGTTACGATTTCTCCACCCGTATATGAAATTTTCAGCCGTTCATGAACCATCGTCCGGATTTACTTTCAATTAATCAAACAAATCTCAAGCTGTTCCTTGATATTAAAACCTATCAGAAAGCATGATTTTACGCAAATTTTTATATTTTGTAACCGCTGTTTCTCAGACATATTTCGTATAAAACCATTCAAATTTTACAAGGAACTCGTTGAAATATTGTATGAAGTTTTATTAATTTGGATCTACAACAATTCAGTTAACAAAACCGATGATTTCACATCAACTATTTCTTGGCTGTACTTGGAAGCAGCAGTGAACATCAGTCTCCATTATAAAGCCCACTCTGAACTCAAAAAACAAATTTCTCTTTTCATTCTCTACCAACTACAGTTCTTTATAGACACCCCGTATGTTTCCAGCGGTAAAAACGGCATAACCTAATTTTAAATAGACATTTTTATAAACGAAATATAGAAGTTCCCTCACGAAAGGGTCGTAAAAAATGCAGGATCTCTCCTTTAATTGAGACGTGTGGAGTAAGTTAGGAGGAGGTAAAACGTTTTCGATAGGAGCGGGTAAAAAATTCAGGAGCATCGACGTAATATTTCCTGGTCCAGTTCGTGCCATAGATCCAGCAATTCCTTGGGGATTCTTCTTAAAAACCGATAAGTATATACTAAAAGTGTACACGGTCTGTCTCTTTAAGTTTGGATGTTTATATTTTGCAGGCGAATTAAATTTTTACTAAATAAGTTAGAAGCAGGAAACAAAAATGTCTTTTCTGGAACTACTAGTTTTTCAAAAGTAGGGTTTTCTTCATGATGGATGTTAAATAGATATCCATCATGGAGAAATCCATCTTGTTTCGATACTTCCATAATCTGGAATGGAACCGATAGTTGGATTCCTTTCTCAATCATCTCAATACACAAAATGACTCTATCAATTTGACGATTGAGAAGGAGAAAAACCTCTGTCTCTCTGTATTTAAATAAAAAATGGTAAACCATATTTTATTTAAATTAAATGGACAGCGACAAGGTAGTGAAAAAATTCTGCTCTATTAAATAAAATACTATAAAATTTGCATATTACACCGGTTTAAGAATAATAGACTAGATGGTATATCTCTCCTTGTAATTTTGCCGAATATACCGCGGAGGAAAAAGAAAGTGGACCCATCAACAAGCGATATTACGTAAAAATGTAAATGACCTGTGACCTGCCAGAATTATGAGACCGGTTTGGTATAAATATACAGAGTCCTTGAAGTAGCACACCTATAAACTTGAGCTATTCATTTTTATCAGTAGTACTGCATGAAAATACTTACAAGAGGATTTTTTTATTATTGACACTCAGAAAAAATGAATTCTTTGTAAAAATGTTTGTTCTTAAATGGTCCGAAAATTCCTTTTATATTTTTCCGAATTACCATACCGTTTTACAGAGAAAATTAAAAAAAACGTAAATAAAATGAGAAAAATTTATGATTAACTAGCGTTTGTGTCGAATTAATCATTTGTAATGGTGATGATAAAGCAAAGCAAGAATTTCCATTAACATACAAACTGGATAAAATTTTCTCACATTTATGTCAGCATGAGAAAAAACAATATGGCGATATTATTATATAATTTGGTAATATTTGAGAGGTAGTTTCATCTCGCTGGAATTTGACTTTCGAAAAATCCGTTTGCCAAAAATAAGCTTATTACGTCAAGCAGTTTAAGCAGAATCGTGGTTAAGAAATTACCCAGCTTTTTGGAACACCCTGTATGACTTTTAAAAAATTTCAAAATATGTAAAAAAACAAATAAATTATGCTTGCCCAAGCGTTTTCCCGAAAGACTAACCGTTTTTTAAATAACAAATATTGCAATATTTGAGGGGCGTTTTCATCCTCTTGGAATTTGAGATTCGAGAAACCCTTCCTTATCGAACCTCTACACCCCACAGTCAATCCGTTTGCCAAAAATCAGCTTTAAACGTCAAGCAGTTTAAGCAGAATCGTGATTAGTCATATTTTATGAAACACCCTGTATAAATTTATAAAAAATCTTAAAATATGTAAAACAACAAAATAAAATATACGTGTTTAAGAGTTTTTCCGAAAAACTCACCGGTTTTTAAAGAAAAATATTTTAATATTTGAGGGATAGTTTCACCCTCTTAGAATTCGAGTTTCGAAAAATCTCTTCTTATCGAACCTCTACACCCTAAAGTCAATCTGTTTTCCAAAAATCAGCTTTTTACGTCAAGCGCTTTAAGCAGGATCGTGATTAATCAATGACCAGATTTTTCGAAACACCCTGTATACATTTCTAAAAAATCTGAAAATATATATAAAAACAAAATAAAATATAGGTGTTTAAGCGTTTTTTCGGAAACTTAACGGTTTTTTGAATAAAAAATATTGTAATATTTGAGGGGTGGTTTCACCCTCTTGGAACTGGAATTTCGAAAAATCCCTTCTTATCGAACCTCTACATCCTAGAATCAACCTGTATGCCAAAATTGAGCTTCTTACGTTGAGTGATTTGAGCAAGATCGTGATTAATCAGTATGTCAGTCACTTAAGGATTTTATATATCAGTATAGATTTAAAAATATCAAAAGTTTGATTGTAAGAATGTAAAATTTAACAATAAAGAGCATAAGGGAATATTTTTGCTAAAACAAATTGGAAAAAAAATCTAACCTCGAACGTATTCTTGCTTTGAGAATATGCCAAACGCATAATTCAATACTAGATCATTTTGAAGCAAGCGATTCCATTTTTTGAAATCTCAAGACAAGACAAATATACTAATTTAAGTAATTCTGATCAAGAATTCCATATTCATAGCCATAAAAAGATATCTACTTGAGTATACAAATCTAAAATATATGCTCAAATTAAAATTAATAACATTAAACCAAGTATTTTTCTTTTTGGTTGTATAATATTTCGAAAAAAAAACAAACAGACACAAACCACCAGCAGATAAATCGTCGGTTTTATTGACGCGTAATGAAAGAAAAAGTGGCAAGCCTTAAGAAGAAATTACGATCCTGATCGATAAAAGCGTTTACTGCTCGGCGGGAGGCGTTCGTGGAGTAAAAGGGGATTAGAAACGGCACAGCCTTGAATGGGGAACGACAAACAGCTCGGAGATCCATTTACATACCCGCTTAACCTTTGGAGATAACGCCCTCGCTACTCCATTCCTAAGAAAACGTCTCTATTAGCAAAACAACGACAATTCTTTTTTCGGACTATACTTCTTGGACTGCTAATAATATTATAATAATTGTGGTCATTATATAGTTAGTATTTCCTTCAAAAAAGTCCTGTGGCCTGTGGGTATTTTAATTAATATATAGTTTAATTGATATCACATATAGGAAGTTTTTTACTAAGAAAATAACAGTAATAATTCCTGAAATAAATGTTATGTCTATACTGTTGTATTTATAAAATCTTTGAGTATTATTCTCTTGACTCTATGCTAATATATTTATGGAAACTAATGCGAGTAAAGCTGCCATTAAAATTCCACGCAATTAAGTAAACAATTATATGCTAAACGATTAATATACCCTTCGCAGAAAGAAAAAGTAAGATATCAAGTCGTAGATTTTTCATTAGCGTTCATTGACAACTTCATGGTAATTCCATTAGCATTGACTCGATACCTCGAGATGACTAAGCTATAAAAGTATGTTTATTTTCGGAATTTTTGCACGTAGAAACCTTACCACGCACAGGGTCTTTGATTGGCATGAAAATTGTGTATTTTATTGATTATACAGGGTGTCTCAGAAACAAGCGCCATAATCTGCCCATAAGAAACATATTTTTTCTTTGCCATTTTTAAAATAAATTGATAATAACCAAGTTATTTAACTTGGAAAATTTATAAAAATAAAGGTAACATTTTGAGAGTCGCCAGCAGCAATTGATTAGTAGTAGGAACTATCGAATGAATACTATCGAAACATTCGATAGTTGCAATTAATTCGAATAATTCGATAGCTAGTAAGAAAACATTCGTTGAAAACTATTCGAATAAAAATTATTGAATAGATGCGTCATCTGCCTTGACACAATCGCCAATTAAAAAAAACTACTATTTTAGTATTTTAAATATTTTAATAAACGCAAAAATAGTACAGTATTTATACGGCGAAGTTATAAAAATTTGGAAGAACTAATAATGCACTGACGCACAGAAAAATCAAACGAATACTAAATTTCATTTATCCAAAGCATTCGATAGTCGTGGCTCAACGATAACCATTTAGTCGCACGACGAGGTTGTCACATATGCTTTAGTATACAAATGAATGAACGATTTTATTCGAATAAAACCATTCGATAGTTGAAATCATTCATTCAGTAACCATTCGATAGTCTAATTCATTCGATAGTTCCCATCGCTACAATTGATAATCAGCCGAAAGTACCAAGCAATTACCAGAATCTCAACTTGTTCGACGCCCAGATTAAAAGTAAAAAACTTACTTAACATTAGAAAATGGGACTCCGATAAATAGCAGATCGATGTAATTATGTTAAAGTGTCGTTTTCTCACTTAAAACCGTAACTCTATACTTAACAACACTTTATTTCATTCATATGCCATCTAAATTATTTAGGATAATTGTTAGTTCTAGTTCTAGTTCTAGATTTAAAGAACATTTAGCTCAGATAAGATATGGTAGACCGGATAAATCTTGCGTTGCCGAACATATTGTTGATAAAGAACATTGTATAGATCTTAATAATTTAAAATTAATTAAACAAGTCTCAAACTACAGGCAATTAGATGCATATGAAAGCATCAGAATTAATAAATGTAAAGATAGTATGAACAGAGACAACGGTCCAATTCCTTCAAGTTCTTTGTTCCTACTACTCTAGTGGCGGAAATCTAACTGTTACGCTCAGTGGGTTCTGACTCGGTTGGCTAGATTTTGCCACGCCCACTCGGTGCCCACTGTGCGAGTATATAAACGCTCAACTTGTAGATTGTACTTTAGTTTATAATCATCTGCTGATGATGCTAACATGGTTAGCGAAACGCGCGTCCAGTGTAAAAGTAAAAGTGTTTTGGTGATGTAGTGTTTTTATTTTGCTGTGTAACACCAAAGGTTCCAACCCTCAACTGTACTCTCACCAAACACCAAAATAATTGATATTTCTATTTGAATAAAAAAAGTATTTTTACTCTTACTTTACAATTGCTTATTTTTTTAGGCTTACCTTACCTATTTTTTTTAATTTTGTCAGAGGTTTACTGTTTTGAGTGAAATCTCAAATGGATTGGATAACCTTAAATTCATCTGCTGAACAGAACAGCTGGTCTGTTTAAGTGTAGCTCAAACGTTGATTATTTACATATCTAATAGAGGGTGCTGATTCAAAAAAAAATAAAAGAAGGTGGAAAAATGTATTCAGTACCTATATATGTTTAATGTTCAGATATTCAGTGTCTAGGCAGAAGACTAAAGTCATGATCTTGGAATATTTAGATCTTGAGTTAATATCAGAATTAATATGCCGCCATTTTGTTTGATGTGAATAATTGTTCATTATTTAGAGTTTACTAAACTGCAAAAAAGCTATTTAAAATAATAGATGTTGCACCATGTAATAGTAACCTACAATGATTAAAAAATCTACAGCGAATAAAATTAATTTAAGTATTTTTTGTGGAAATTTAAAAATGTGAAGTTATAACTTATAAACATACCGAATGTGGATAACGTAGGAGTTGGCAACATTGCCTTCTCTCAAAGCACTATAAACACATTTCCGGGAACTGAACAAGCGGCACTCAAAAGTTTTTCAATATTTTCCTAAAAATCTCAAGAAAAATAGAAAAATTTCATAATTTTTTTTCTCAAAAAAACCCTCATGGGCGTGATTCGGGGGTCGAACTATACCGGGTGCGTCTCAAAAGTGCCTCACCCCTATAACTTTTTTATTTTTTTAGATAAAAAAACGAGATTTGGTATGTTAGTATATACGTCATAAATTAGGATTGATTGACGTATTCAATTATTTTTGGTCACTTCCTGTTTTATCGGAAATGACTACAACTTTTGATTTTTAAATGGTAACCTCGGTATATTTTACATCATTCGATAGAAAATGACACTCTAAGTAGAATGACATAATATGCCAACGTTTGACATTTTCGTATATGGTTTATTTGAAATTGTAACATGCGGTTCATAACGACAATTTGACTCGAAATATCAAGTGTGTGCTATCAAATTATTCGCAAAAAAAATGCTTTTTCCAAATATTCTGATGAGCCACCCTCGTTCCATTTGAAAAAATTGAGATATGATTAAAAAAACGATTTGGCATCTTTTAACCCGCCAGGACAAGACACGAAAAACATTAGATGATCAAATCTATTTTTCCAAGGTTTCTTGTTTAAAAAATACTGTTTTTAACTAAGTCATATCACCCTAGATTGAAATTTAAAATACAATTTTTTTGTAAGCGAAAATGTCAAAAGTTGACATATGATACGTCGTTCTATTCAGAATGTCATTTTCTATCGAATAAAGTAAAAATATATCGAGGCTGCCATTTAAAAATCAAAAATTGTAGTCATTTCCGGTGAAACAGGAAGTGACCTAAAACAATTGAATACGCCAATCAATCCTAATTTATGTTGTATACTAACATACCAAATCTCGTTTTTTTATCTAAAAAAATAAAAAAGTTATAGGGGTGAGGCACTTTTGAGATGCACCCGGTATACTACCAGTTACCATTATCCGCGGTCGATGCAGGAAAAAATCCGTCCCAGATGGGGAAATTGGAGGAAAATCTATTTCCATCCTCAACGAATGGATCTGAGGGCTAGCGGGGGGATGAATGACGTAAAAGGGTGAGTAATTCGAGTCGGGGGGATGAGGGGTGGTATTTTTGTAACCGAATAAGGGCGTGGAAAGGGAAAATGCCAGACAGTGGAAGTCGGGAGAGGAGATATTCTGGAAGGTCGATGTTTTATGGGGGAATAACGATGCGAAAAGAAGGTTGTGACCTAGAAAATAGGGTCAAGTTTAGGCTAGGGAGAGTTTAAACCCACCAAACAAAGCCTTGGATATGTCGCAAACGTACAGAATAATCCGGCTTTTTGCAAAAAGACCAGACATATTATAAAACGCGTGATATTGGTACACAGGTACCATTGCGATAAAAAAAAAGTAGTATAACAAAATATGATTTAATCTGCTGGTCTATAATAAAATATTTTTAAAACTTGAAAAATTGCCCATTTTTAAAACGTAGTTAAATTTTTTATACTTTTATTTCGCCAGGTATAATAATATAAATACCTACCGATTATTACCAAATTCATGGTAACGCCTAAAAAGTTAGGTGGCATAATTGTATTGTTCGACGATATCTTTATAGATCAGGAGTTCTATCTGGAACTACTAATTCTTGTACTCCTTTTTTTGATCGCAATGGTACATACTTTTGTAATTATTTAAATTTAATTTTTATATTCCCTTGTACCATTTTCACGCTCCTAAGGACTTGGCTGATTCAAATGAGTGAGTCTGAACTAAAATCAGATGCTTAACTCAAAACATTATAATTAACACTTGTTCTTGAATAATTTTGTTTTTTTACGCTCTGTTTCTTATAGTAATTGTACCTAACAATACGAAATTTGTTTGTGAAAATTCATTGAAAATTACTGAAATAGAAGTTTTAATAAAAAATGTTTTGTAAAAATAATACCATATGATCGAAAAAAAAACGGCATCAGATATGGTTTGGAAATTCGGTCTTGTTTGTGGTCTTACACAAAAAGCAAAATTATTGTTTTAATTTATTACGAATAGTGTTTGAAAAAATAGGCAAGACCAAGACCAAAAGAGTCTTGGTCTTGCATTGCTCATCACTACTTGGAAATGAAGATCGCTGTCATTTTTTATGTAAAATTATATCGAGAATGTTAACGATCGTCATTTCCAAGCCGTTTTTTCAAACAGCAGTAAGCTATTTCACCGGAAATGACTACAACTTTTGATTTTTAAATGGCACTGAATAGAATGACATATCATATGTCAACTCTTGACATTTTCGAATATGGTTTATTTGAAATTGCAACATGCGGTTCATAACGACAATTTGACTCGAAATACCAAGTGTGTAGTATCAAATTATTCGTAAAAAATGCTTTTTCCAAATATGCTAATGAGCCACCCTCGTTCCATTTGAAAAAATTGAGATATGATTAAAAATACGATTTGAGCATCTGTTAACCGACCAAGACAAGATAAAAAAAACACTAGATGATCTAATCTATTGTTCCAAATTTCCTTGATTAAAAATTAATGTTGTTACACAACCATGGCACTCTAGATTGAAATTTAAAATTCAATTTTGTTTTAAGTGAAAATGTCAAAAGTTGACATATCATTCAGAGTGTCATTTCCTATCGAATAAAGTAAAAAAATACCGAGGGTCCCATTCAAAAATCAAAAGTTATAATCATTTCCGGTGAAACAGGAAGTGACCGGAAAGAATTGAATACATCAATCAATCCTGATTTTTATGTCATATACTAAAATACCAAATCTTGTTTTTTTATCTGAAAAAATAATATAATAGTATAATAAGTTATAGAGGTGAACCACTTTTGAGAAACACTCGGTATAATGTTTTTTTATATAACTGTTTTTTTTCTCTCCAAAAAATCCTATATGGGTATTTCGCCACTGCAAGAAAATCTACAAAATAAAATAGTTATTTTTTTGGTTAAAAAAATAGTTATTTACTTCTGCGTTAATACAAACGGAAACTACTTGTCAAAAAGTTTACAGATACACAATTTTTCCTAAACGAACAAAAAAATGCTTAACATTTCGGAAAGTTTATCTCTTTCCGTCGTCGGAAGCAAAAAAAATACAAAGAATAAGGACAAAACCATTTAAAATATTTAAATTGAACTATTCGAGAACACTGTACTTTTTAAAACAGATACGTTTACAAGAAATCGTTGACGTTCTGTTGAAATGACATTATGTCAAGTTAAACTTCAAAATTAACAATTACTACCTGATAAAAATTACTTAATAAGGTAAAACCAAAAAGCCCCAAACTTCCTGTATGAATATTTTTAATTTTTACGTATGTTATGTTTATTTATGGTATGTTCTGTAAAATCAAAGAAGCGATTGCCATACATTACTAACATCTACAGATGCACGAGCGATAACTGTTTTTTGTACAACATATTTCGTTAAATCCTAAAAATATTTGCACACGTACAGATTATAGCAATAATAACGCAACAGTACTACTCAACAAACCAGTTACGGTACTCCAATTCGATGTGTTTCAAAGGGGCACATAAAAGAAAACGACATCACACACCGGTCCGCCTGCCCGACGAGGTACTGTAGCACGCCTATAGTACTACCTTTGATTAACTAAATCGAAGCGGGAAAGGGAAAAAATCAACCGAAACCAATCTGTGCTAATAGCATCCTTTTTGCGCGCAGAACGCAACGTTATTTAATCGGCTATTGGCATACTCAATGGGCGGTAGAATTAAATGCTTTACGGTACCGTTGATGTAAAGAAAGGCTTAGAAGTGGGAACTGCCGCAATTTTTCGGTACTTAAACGTTGAAATCTTAGCAAAACTATCTATTTCTCATGGCATTTCTTTATTCCCATATAATCATCACCATTATTCAACCATTTCCAATTATGGTGTAGACTCCCCCACATATTTAGATACTCTCTTTGTAATTGGGT
This sequence comes from Sitophilus oryzae, assembly GCF_002938485.1. Lineage (NCBI taxonomy): Eukaryota > Metazoa > Arthropoda > Insecta > Coleoptera > Curculionidae > Sitophilus > Sitophilus oryzae. The sequence goes on from NW_022147078.1 coordinate 3,804,646, forward strand.
CTATTGTTGTCTATTGTTGGCTATGCGGGCCCAAGTTATCCCTGGTAATTTCCTAATATCATGGTCCCATCTCGGATTTGATCCTCTAGGTCTCTTGATTCCTTGTGGATACCATGTTGTAATTTTGTGGTCCATCTGTTGTCCGTCCTTCTTGCCAGGTGTCCTGGAGATTTGATTCTGTGGATGACATCTATTACCTGGGTCTTTTGACGTATCCACTCTATTCTTTTTCGGTCTTTCTTGGTTATTCCCAGCATAATTTCGTTCCATTGAGCGTTGTGCGACCTGCAGTTTCCTTATAATATAACCTTTTTTAAAACACTACCACTGCGAACGGCAGCTTTTCATCGGTAGAGCAGTCGTGGATAAGGTTGTGACAAACAAGCGTGTGTTGTGAAAACAAAAAAATTGTGAACAATAAACAAAAAAATATAGATATTGGGCTCCAGGCATGAACAGAGCAAGAAAACGTTGTATGTCGAAGAAAGTTATGTTAAAAATAGTATTAATGTGTTCTATGAGAAAGACTATGGAAAAATACAATATAGATAAGGCTATAGAAAATATATAAAAGGTAGCATTACTTTATTTAACTTGTTATATTTTATAAGATGTTAAATCTGAGATGTTGCAAGCATTAGATTCTAGAATCTTTTCGGTTATTCATCTTTCAAAATGACGCTATTTATATATAGAAAGTAATACTATTACAAGATATGTTCGTAATGGAGCTAAAGATCTAAATCATATTTTAAATACGAAATCGACATAAATAAGTTCTTAACGACCTAACCACTAATCATAGTCTGTACGATATTATTTAAGACTGAGATGTAAACTATGTTGTAAAGCTTAAACTAAGCAGCATGGGGCTTACGCTACATCCATACTGAGACAATCTAAACATAGGACAAACTATCCGTTCATGGGAACTACGTCCCTACATGGAACATCCGTCCATAGGACACCTGTCCATAGGAAAACTGTACATAGGAACACTACCCGTACCTTGGACTCTAAAAATACGAAACTCTTGTTTAAAACCAAACAAGGTCTAATAAACACAATAAACCTACCTCGAAATACTTCCGAGGGCTCTATGATAAACAAAGGCAACTGTCCTTTCTTCCATTTAACATTCTGGAGAACAAAAGCAAAAGAACACCGACGTGCCAGCAAAAAACAAATACGAGTTAACTTGGGCCAATTCAAAACTCTACCCTAAAAATACGCAATAATAATATCGAATCTAAAAAAGATAATATCTCATCTTTACCTGTAGCTTCAAAATAGCAGCCGATTCAAATTTTGCAGCAAGATTTAAACAATTACAATTTCTCTAAGCCGGGTTGCTGATGGCTACCGGCCGGGATGTTGACAGCCCTCCACAGAAGCAGTGAAACGATAACAGGGTTGTCGACTAAACAACGCTAAACTACGCCAAGCGTTTCAAATAAATTATCAGGCCTGAACGATACGGAATCCGGTGACATGTAACGAACTAAAAAGTTACAATAATGTCCGTATCAAGAGTTCAAGTAAGGATTGGTACCAAATTATTCGTAAATAAACGCATAAATAATGAATATTTGTATGTGTATTATGTCTAAACAAACCAAAATATTTGGCAAAAGTCAAAGTAAAAAAGAGTAGCCGTGGCTACATTGCGACATGCACTCGTCAAACATTTTGATGACGTTCATGTCAACTTTTGTTGATTTTACTGTATGTAGATATTTGTGAAGAATTATTTATGTTAAAATTCTGAAATTTTATTTTCTTGTTGATTTGAGTTCAAGAGATAAGGAGGTAACGACGGACGATTATATGAACAAGTAGTTAAAACGTTCTCTAGGTTTTCTTATTTCTCTGAACGTATCGTTGACGGTTTGAAGTGTGAACTTGGCCTTCTTAACATCCGGCCTGAAAGCCAAACGATCTGAAGATGTTTGAAGTCCACTCGAGTTACATTAGGTACCTCGTTGGACTTAAAAGGTTTTGTACTCTTGCTCCATTTTAGTTATTTATATCCCTAGATCACAATATACTTACGTGGATAAATCAACGCCATAAGTTTAGCATTAAAAAATATGTCCCCAACATCACGACTAGCCATTTTCAAACCTTCTTTATTGCGCTTATGAAACGTTCAATAGGTTTGTCTTTCTCGAGGACCTGACTTTACACATGCGCATTAAAAGTGGCACGTATTTCAAACATAATTACAATTTTATCCGGTTTTGAAAGTACAAATTATACATTGTTATGGAAACCAACTTTTCATTGTCATCATATTGTCATAATCTTGTCATAATTATATGTCATAATCTTTGGACGCTTGCTTTTTGCGTTTTTTATTTTAAAAATTGTATTAATTACTCTTTTATCGACCGCTTTTATATGGCCATGGATGCAAGTGTGTTCAGTGAGAAATTAGTTTTAAGTTTGTGCAATTATATTTATATTTTCTTTTCGTTGGACTTTCTAAATACTCGTAAAAATGACTAGAAAGTGTTTGGTCTGTGGAAGTTCTAATAGGTCCCCGAATTATCTTTTCATAAGCAAGTATTCAGTTGTTCTTTTATTTATATTAAACCCTATGTATACTTTCTGGTTAGATTTCCTAAAAATATCGGTATTCGTACGGAGTGGCTAAATATTTTTTTTATATAATTTATTTTTTGTGACAGTAAATATTCAATTTGTTAAGACATATGCATTATACAAATTAAATTTTTAAAATTAATGTTCAAATTTGGCGCGTGGACGATAGGTTCTCGACAAGGATAGATAGAGTAGAAGCACCGCGTGTGCAACAAAAAAAAATAAGATAAATGGAAGTCGTTGATGCGACAGTTTTCATAGTGATTTACTTATCCACGTAAGTATGATCTATGTTAGGTTTATATTTTTTTATTATGTTGTATTGTTATAAAACCAAATAATTACATATTTCTAAAGAAATATTTAAGTATTGAAAAACGGTACCGTCAAAAATCCATGCAACGAGAGTATTCTATTAAAAGAATTCTATCTTATTGGTTGAGCGTGAAGGCCCGAGTTAATCAATCATTGTGAAAGTACCGAGCGGAGATTACTCTATGAGATGTTGCTGTTACATCACCGGTTCTCGGTCGAGAACGACACAAAAAGGATAGTACCGCGTACCGCAGCACCACGCCTTGCCAATACTGGTTTTGTCTTTTATCTTCTGCTCGTGTAATTGGCATTAGAAATTTCGTTATGTAATGAATATCTAATAGTTTGAATGTCAATCTGATTATTCTCGATGTTATTCCTGCGATTATTATGGTTAAACAAATCCATTTATTTCGCCACACAAAAAGTTGCATTTTTGTAAAAAGCCACAGAGCTAGAATTAAAAGAAATGTTTGTGCACTATGTGCGCATATTTGAAGTGAACCTTCGTAGAAACAGCTATTAAATTGAAGGATTTGAAGGACCTGTTTGAAAAAGTGTCGTTTGAAATGTTGAAAAACTAATAAATTAAAAATTAATAATATAAGAATTATTTTTTATACAAGACGATAAAATGGTATTTTATCGTTGACCAAAAAAAATAGTTAATTTCGGGAGACGATAATGCAATTTTATCGTCGTGTATAAAACAACATTTTTTTCCACAGCGAGTTACGTTTTAAAAAATATTCAGAAATTATTATTTCAAGGAATTTATTACGAGTAGAAAAAATATTGTGCTGGGTTGGCGTTGGAATTTTTGTAATTTGACAAATAAATAAAGCTGTCTCTTTAGTTGTCAGTTTTGAGTCAATATTTTTTAATTATCTTTCGTGTCGATTGCTGATTGAATTGGAGCCAGAAATGGCTCAAAACGAAATAAGTAGATTACCAACAGATATTCAGGCTGAGGCGACAAACGCCATATCCAAACTACTACCATTTAAATCCCGAATAACTTATGAAAAGGAATACAAAAATTTTCAAAAATGGAAGCAATTAAAAAACGCGCGAGAAGAAATAAAGTTTTTAACCTATCCTCGCTGTTAAAGTATCATTTAATCTACCCTTGTGGTTAAAGTACTATTTTATCTACTATAGTCTGTCCAACGAGAAGATCCTTGACAGTGATAGATGTGTCTGTCATTTTAATTTCAAAGTAGTTTATTTTATTTTACAAAGAAATAAGTTGGTACAACTGGAACGCATAGCAGGAAATATTTAAAATTTGATTGACAAGATGACAAGTGATTACTTCAAAATATTGTGAGAAAAACTGTATAAAACTGAAAAATGTAATCGAGTTATTTTATTTAATAAAAACGGTATGTGTTAATACAAAACAAACAAGAACAAGACACTACATACCAAAAAAAAATATAAAAAAGAACTATTATTTACTTTCAAGCTTTATGAAACTACCCGCATTTATGATTATATTTATCAATATAACTTATGTACAAATACAAATTTGTAATATTCCACAGGAATAAATAAAACAACATAGGTAAATAAAACAAACTATTTTATTAATAATAACTCCTTCCAAATTTTATACCTTAAAGGTTGATTAATTAACTTTAATCTTAATTTTTTTAAACCAGTACCTTTTGACATTATTTTTCTGCAGTACTAAAATCCATTATTTGCCTATCGTGTGATGTCGATATTTTACAGCTACTCCAGTTTTTAGTATGTGTTTAGTTTGATCCTTCTACCTTATACAAGATGCACTTATCTACGACGAAATGGTATACAAACTTTATCGATGGCAACTTCATTGGTGTATAAGACTTTCTGCCTGGGCAGCGAGTATTAACCATAAACTGTGCTCTGGGTCTACAGTTAATTTTCACTCGATTTTTCCTCCACTTGACTTCAAAAGATACAAAACACACGTAATAATACGAATCAAAATGCACCATCTTCCAAAACGCAGGGTATTTAACAAAAGTTGACACAAAATTATAACCTATAATTTGGCAAGACTTTGACAAGCGTCAAAAATGACAAAAATCTAAAGGCGAGTTCATACGCATCGGCGTCCGTTTGTCGTTCATCGTTCCGTCAAACCAATAAAATTGAAATACGATCTGTCATTTTTTAAATAAACCAATAAAACTGGTTAAAAACAACAAGACACGACGTATGACGGATTTATATTTAAACCCATCCATAGATAACTTAAAAATAATTAGAAACTTTTTTTAGTAAAATAAATAGATTGGTATGGGACGTCATCTGCTTTTCTTCTGTCATCGTCTGTCGAAATCTTACCTGAGAAGAAAAACAGAGTATATTTTTGATAGATATAAGGCAATTTTAACAGTTGCTATGGAAAACAATAACAAAAATACAAGTTCTAATTTAGTAGTATTTAAATAGATTATAATATACATTGCATCTCCACCAATGGTCTCTTGTCTGGTCAGCATCTAACTTTCTGCCAAGCATGAAATTATACGGACGTATTTCATTCTCATTATCTTATTTTCCTGGTTTCCCCCTTCGTCAGAATTTATTACTATTATTATGTTCAAACGTAATACGAAAAAATAAACGAAATGAAAAGAGAAGATATCAACAAAAAACATATATGGTGAAATTATTATTTATCTTTCTCATAAAAAAAAATTAAGCAAATATACCACAAATGTATTTACTTCCTTATAGTCTTAATATTTTCTAATAATTGACTTTATCTAATGGTGCGTTTAGACTTGAGCACGCCCCGGTGTACTACGGTACTACCCCTTGTCCACAAAACACATACACAAGAAGAAGTGCGAGCGTCTTGCTAAATATTGGAAAGTGAAATTGACGTTTAAATTTGACACTGTTGACAAGTCTACTGCTACTAGCGCCCCCAATTTCGCTTGTAGGAACTACGGACTAGATTGTCACGCATGGCGGGAAGTTTAAAAAAAAAAAAAAATTTTAATTCTTCATTCATTTTTAATTATGACATACATAAAAACACAAGAAATGCACCATTTTTTAAAATTTAATATCAATATCAAATATACAACAGAAATTAATTTCACCACAATAAATTAATAAAATTAAAAGAATAATGTTACAAGTAGATCAAGGACGCACAAAATTAATTATAACAAAACTGAAAAAATGGCGTCATAGATGACTTAGAAATGAAGATATATATCATAATTTTGAAAGTAAAATTATATGGGAAATGTCATCGATCATCATTTTTAAGTCAACTGGACGATTATTTCAAACATACAAGCTGAGTTCGTTCATAGTGCTCTGCGAAATCTAGATAAACAAAGAATAATAAATTAAAAGTATTCCAGAGGAAAAGAGAGGAAAAAACCTGTATCGTCTCTGATATTCTGTCAGGGTATTGTTGAAAGTGTCATCTTTTTTGCTCGAAGTTTTCAGGTCGATCAAAAAAAGATGACATTTACAACAATACTTTGCCGTAACTTTCACAAATATCAGAGAGAGTACAGGTATTGCCTCTCTTTTCCTCTGGGATAGTTTATATCTGTTGTTCTTTGTTTATCTATATTTCTCAGCGTGCCGAACACGACTACATATAAGGTCAATATCCTAGAGAGTACAGGTATTGCCTCTCTTTTCCTCTGGAATACTTTATATCTGTTGTTCTTTGTTTATCTATATTTCTCGAGTGCCGACAGTATATAATTTCAATATCCTAAGTGGAAAGAAAAAACTTCACCTTTCTGTTTTGTACTATGGTCCCTTTCTTCCGATGGCTCATCTCGTTGATATTTAGGAAGGTATCCATAAATGTATATTTTACTATCGGTCCTGGGATGAAAAAATATAAAATTCAATTTGATTTGATGATCCTTTTCTGTCACCTAAATCAGGAGAATGACAATGAGCATGTTAAGTTGAAAAAATATTTATCAACACTTACCTACACGTTAGTCCGAGAAGTTTTATCAAAAACCTATATTTGCCTAAATAATTTATGTATTAAATTTGCAAAGCAAACTGCAGCTTGTAAACAAATGAAATAAAATGGCGACAAGTCATTCGAATAACAAATTATGGGTCACCAAGAATTGTTTTTGTCTCCTTTCAACGCACACTTTAGAAAGAAAAAGAGATGAACTGTAATACTGAAAGAACTGTCAAGGTTTTATCTGTCACTCTTGTCAATAATTTATCGGTAAGGAAGATTCCTAGAAAATCGCTTGTAGTCAAGTTTTCCACCATTGCCAGTTCTCCCATAAGTGACTGTTTTTACTTTGTATTTTTACTAGTTTCTTGGTGCAGAAACTTATCTTTTTCGCAACCAAACCAAACCGTAACAGGGTACGGTCGCGGGTGTCGGCGGTACTACCCTTCTCGTCGAGAGACAGAGTTAGACTCTTTTTTTTTACACCCGCAAAATGGTCAGTTGTCCCGGATGGTACGTGATGTACGTGACCATTTTGCAGTCACATTTTCTTCTGGGAATCATACTTTCGTCGTCGTGACTATCTCTTCGTATTTTAGGGTGTTATTTAGATTTTATTGGCGGGAATTCCCGAAGGAGTATATTTTTATAGCTTGCTTTGTTCACAACAGACGTCTTATTGTCAATGCATTATTAATTATTATTTACAAAAAACAAAACGCATATCTATATTGCATAGTAACATAAACGCACCCTGATAATTTATTAATTCGTAACAATGAAAGTAAAACTGGTAGATCCTTTTAAATCAATTATTCTTTAGAAATTGGACATGAAACAGTTATGCTGCTGGATAAAATTTGCATGGCACTCACGTGTTATAACATATAAGTCACTTGAGAAAATTAGCCTTCTTGGTCTATATAGGTAGACAACAACATAGGTAGTAAATGAAATTTAGAAGAAAGAAAACACAGAAAACATACAGTGGTTCTCAAAATTTAAGGAAAAAAAAATTTTTTGCTAAATTTTCTAATAACTCATTTATTTTGAACTTATTTGAAAAACGGCATAGAGAAAATATGTTTCTTTCATCGAGATCTACCAGCCTTGAAAATATTTGCACTTATTTAAGACTTTAAGACTTACCCTGTGTAAGCTTTTGGTGTCATAAAAAGGTTAATTTTGGATTCTGGAACAGTCGCCATTGCCTCCATAAAGTTCCTGGAAAATTTCTAGCGTATAAAACAGGCCAAAAAAAAACTGGAACGCGGCGACGTCCAAAAACCCGTAAAATAATGTGGCTTTCTTATAAATTTATTTATGACGTTGCGGAGCTAGAGTATCGATCGGGGAAGGGTTAAAAAGTCATAACGAAATTTCTATTTTTGGGGATTTTTTGTAAAAATTTTCTATAAATATTTTAGCGTTTGTCTGTTGCTTGTTTTCGTTAAATATACCGGGTGCGGCTGAAAAATGGCTCACCCCTATAACTTTTTTATTTTTTCAGTTGGCTCTAGTTTTAATAAGGCTCTATAGTTCTTTAACACACTCTAGATTGAAATTTAAAATACAATTTTCGAGACAATTTTGTTTTAAGCTAAAATGTCAAAAGTTGACATATGATATGTATTTTAAAATTTTGATCATCTCACACACTGGTCAAAGGTCAAGTATTTAATATTTTATAACTTTAAAATTATATCTATTTACTGCGTACTGTTCTAAAATTGTCCATGTATATTCTTTTTGTAATTTTAAAGACTTAAATTTTTTTGAATTGTATTATTTGTATTGTGTATTTTTTGTTGTTTCTATTTTTTTGTGATTTTGTTGTTTGTGAGTGCTTTGTCGATGAAGCTGTTTTGGCTTTTTGCACAATAAAGCGTTGTTTGTTGTTGATATGTCATTCTATTCAGAGTGTCATTCTCTATCGCATAAAGTAAAAAAATACCAAGGGTGCCATTTAACAATAAAAAGTTGTAGTCATTTCCGGTGAAACAGGAAGTGGCCGAAAAGAACTGAATAACTAACATACCAATTCTCGTTCTTTTGTCTGAAAAAATAGAAAAGTTATAGGGATGAGCTAGTGGCTATAATATTTCAGCACCAAAAAAACACACCTAGAAACTCATAAGTAGAAACTAATAGATAGAATATTACCTGTTCAATGTATGTATACAGTAATGTCCAGAGACAAGAATGACTCTTGAGTAATCAGACACCAACCACAAACCTATCTGCATGATTTCTCGCTTGTTAAATGTTAAGTCTCCCCGAGGGCAAAGCTGACGTAGCGTACGACCGCAAATAAAAGCAAAAATCGCAAACGGGCATTGCAATATTCCCACGTACCATCTTGGCCGTTAAGAACAACCTGCCGAGAGTGCCGAGAGATGATATACTGCGTAAACCAAGTTACAAAGGTGCATTTAGCAAACTATAGATATTTTATTTGAGAGACCTCTGGTTAACTGAACTTCCAAAAAATGTCATTTTGTAGATATTCATCTTCAAATTTTGCCATTATTATGCGGAGGACACACAGATTTAGTAAAAACAGATATCACATTGTGCATTTTAACCCGATCAAACAATCGGAGGTTGACTACGTACTGTAAAAACCAACTGAGATAGAGAAGGCGACATTGCCACATCTCAAATTTGCGCCTATCTACTTAGTTTGATTTGCAGAAAAGGTGACTTTAAAACCTTCACCGGATATCAATAAATCTCAATTTCTTAATTAAATTAATAGTTTATTTTTAAAGAAGCATGCGTAATAATACCGTATGATCGAAAAAAAATGGCGTCCAGTTGGCTTGGAAATGACGATCGATGACATTTCCAATATAATTTTACATATAAAATGACAGCGATCTTCATTTCATAGCCATCGCTGACGCCGTTTTTATTCGATCATACGGTATGTTATTAACCAGAGGATATATGCGTTACTATTAAAGGACGTGTTTACTGTTTAATGTGCAGAAACGTCTAGAACTATTGGCAACGTCGCTGCTAGTCTTCCAGAATGAAATGAGCCGTCCGTCCCATCGCCCCTCGCGACGACCCTTGGTCCGTTATAGCGTACTACGTTTAGCTTACGGTGTGTTTGAAGTCGGAATCAAGTCCGAAGTGAACTTTTCAGTGGTTTTCAGTAGTTTTTGTTTTTGTTTAACATACTTTTGAATCTGCGAATTTTCAATATGGTAGGACAGTGTCAAATGTGTGGAAAAATAAGCTCAAATTACCCGAATTTGTCTTTTCACAGGTAGGTGTATTGTTTCCGCCCTAATCGTACATAGGCGTCCCACAAGGGAGCCTCTCACAATTAAAATAATTTCTAATTATTTTTGTTGAATTTTGATCTATTAAAACAAGAACGTAGTAGCCGGTAATTGAATTATAATTCGTTTCAATTACTACCTAACTGTTGTAGATCATAACAAATTTGAATATAAACGTTGCATTTGAAACTTTATTATATGCCAGAAAGTGACATTTTTTTTAAATTGCGTTATATTTTGGTCATTATATACGATATTCTAAAGGAATTTTGGTCAATAAATAAACAAAGGTGTTTACCCCTTCTTTTTTACATTTTATTGCTTTATTATATCTTATATCTGCCCCTTCGGTCTTGTTTAGACAAGTTTTTTACCACCGTACAATACAAATACCTCTTCCTAGAGTTATTTGTACGGTATGTTTACCTTTATTTAGAATGGGACGAATTGTAAATAATTCTTAGGCTACTAGTTTTATACATACCTATATACAGAGTGACCCAGGCCTCCAAAAAAGCTTTTTACCTATTACGTTTTTGGTTTGTGATTTTTATTTCAATCTTTACATAAGATCGGGGCCATTGTAACGCATATTTTCAAAATATGTTTGTCAACATACAGGGTGATTCAAACCGCAATACATATGCTTAATACAGTTCATGAAGATTGGGACGTTTAACTACAATTTGTTTGTCTGATTAAGCTACCTAAGTAATGGATTTGTAAATAAACGTAATATTCATTATTATGCGACAGAAATCCCATACTGTAGCACACAGATTTGATACTTTTAATGATAAATGCCTTCTATTGAGAGACTAAAAGGTAATTGCCTCGTATCAGATCCATCATAATACAAGAAGAAGACCGAAAGTCAAATCTTCTTTTATATTTTCAAAAAAACACAATTTTCACATTGAAATAAATATTGATTTTAGGTACCTATAGGAAGTTATTAATAATACAAGATTAAACAACTATTACACAGTACTTCACAGCAAGCTATCGATTGCGAACTAACTAAATCGTTACTAATTACTAATTTTGGAAAGTTCTTTTTAAGATCAAAAAAGGTAAAACTAAAACCAAAACTATCATTTGAGATTAAACGGGAAGTTCTAAATAATGTTGCCTATTCTAAACAAGAAAAATGTATTTATAAGTTTTATAACACCTCTAATTAAATTTGGACGAAAAGAATATTTTTGTTTGCTGTAGGTAATTTTTTCAGAGATTAAACGGGAAGTTCTAAGTTCTCTTCTTCTCTCAGGGAAAATACGTAAATAAAAATGACTTTTTAAGTCAAAAACTTTTTTTTAACTAATTACTAATTTTTTTACTTTTACTTTACTAATTAAATTCGTTTCAAAAAACGATACGCCACTGGCCATTAGAACAATCCAAATGCGCCTAGTTGCCGGGGTCGGAAATTTTAGACTTCTCTGTCTCTTCTGTCTTTGTTTGACACATTGCAATGTTTGATACACTACCAACGAGTATTTATGAATGAGATGTTCGGTCTATCTTTATAATGTCTTTGGGAGGACAGTAGTTTTTGGGTTCCTTTATTTGGCTCAAGCAGCCATAGTCTGAAAGAAGACATATCATAGTCAGACAAGTAGTCATAACTAATGGATGATTATGGTTTTTCTTCCTTCTGTTTCGATGATAATAACTGCCCATACACGGAGAGACTTGACCTTGAGGCCGGGCCTTTCACCCAAAATACCATAATAAAAAAAGACAAACCAAACAAAACTTTATTATTTTAACTAATTAAATTAAATTATTCTGGGTGCCGGGCCACAGCGGCATTCAAGGCAACGAAAAAGCCGATGAGCTAGCTAGGCAGGGATCGTCGGCATCCTATCTTGGTCCAGAGCCAGTACTGGGAATACCCAAATGTATGGCCCGTAGTGCACTAAAACTCTGGATCAGGGAAAAGCACGATGTCCATTGGAGAAACAGACGGGGGCACAGGCACAGCGAGGCTTTTATCCAAGGACCTAGCTCTAAAATCGCAAAAGATCTGCTAATGCTTAGCAGGAATAAAGTGCGGATTACAACAGGCCTCTTGACAGGTCACATGGCTGTCAAGTGTTACCTGAACAAGCTCAACCTGTATCAAGGAAGTCTTTGCTGCAGACTCTGCGATAAAGATCCTGAAACAGCGGAGCACATGATATGTCATTGCGAGGCTCTGGATCGCAAGCGACACTTTTTATTTGGGAAATCTAGGCTAGAACCGGAGGAACTATGCTCCCATCCTATCAAGGACCTGCATAAGTTAGTGCAGGGCACAGGGATAGGAGAATGGGTGCAGATATAGAATGGGGACACACACTAGGCCTCACAGGTCGCAGTGTTTCCGGCAGAGGACGGTCCCTTGTTATGAAAAAAAAAACTTTATGGTATCCTTTTGTGGGTTTTAGAATTTGTGGACCTTAACCAACTAGAGGCAGGTGTATAATGAAGATGAAACTGAGGAAATGGAGGTGGATTGGTCACACATTAAGGCAAAGTGGCAACAACATCGCTGGCAGAGGTATTGAGTGGAACCCACAACGCAGTAGAAGAACTATAGTCGTGCAAGACACACGTGGCAAAGAACAATTTAAAATGAAATGATAGAAACATTAAACCGATCACGAAGAGATATTAAACCAATGTCAAATAACCGAATCAGCTGGAGAGCATTAATTTACTGAAACTTGATGCCTAATTCTAAAACTACAAAAGACCTGCTAATGATCAGTAGGGATACAGTGCGAATTACAACAGAAGAAACTAGAGGTGGGAATTCTAGTTCCTTGGGAGGAACTTGTTCCTTAGTTCTAGTTTCTCCAGAGGAATAGTTCCTTGAACTAGGTCTTTAATTCACAATAGTTCCCGACTAACATTGACATCCCCCTTGCTTGCTAATGCGTTTCGTTGTCAGTCAGAACTATTCTAAGTATGATCTGTATAATTTTTATAATGTACGGAGATATAACGAGATGTGTAATTGTGTATGTTAAAAACATATAGGTAAGTTTTATTGCAGATAAAAAAAATAAAAAATACTCAAATCAGAATTTAAAAAACTATATCACAAATCAGTTGGAGCAAATATTACAAAAAATTTACGAAAAATTGCATTTTTCCTCTCTTCAAGCTTTTTGTTTTTGTCTAAAAATTCAGAATATCTACTTCGTTTTATAAGATATTTCTTAATTTTAGGGACCTAAAGTGAAACATTCCCATAAAATATTTAAAAAAAAACTAAAAATCAAAAACAGTATCCACGACAATGTTCTGTGGTAATTACGCCGCGCCGGCTGTGCCAATAGGCAAGGCCGAATCCATCGTCGTCGCCTTGTATTATATCTCGGATCTTCCGACTGAATAGATTTCCTTGAACTAGTCTTTTAATAGTTCCTCTATGTCCGGATCCGATGACATACGGCTGGCACTCCCCACGCCTGCCTAGCATCAATCGCGCTGGCTGATCCATACGTAAACTAGTCTTTTATTTAGTTCCTTTAGGTCCTCTAGTTCCTTTAGGTCCGGATCCGATAACATACGGCATACGGCTGGCACTCCCCACTCCTGCCTAGCATGGATCGCGCTGGCCCGATCGGTTCGTACGTAAACTAGTCTTTTATTTAGTTTAGTTCTAGAGATGGGCGGTTATTGGTAAAAAACCGGTTATAGGTTAACCGGAATTATCTTTAAAAAATAATAACTTGACAAAATTAACCGACACAAATTAACCGGTTATTCAAATAACCTAACCTAGCAAAACTAAATATTTAGTTTTCCTATAGGTTTACTTACCTCTACACTCCATAGGTCTACTTCAAATTTAGATAATAAACTTAGTTAAATCGCATGATTAAATAGAGATTGTAGCAATGTAAGTATGTATATATACAAAATGAATTTAAATAAAAATGCTAACCTCACTTTTTTTGAGTAGAGATGGATATGATATTAAAACTAGTAATTACTTAACGTTCAAAAAACCACACAACTCACAAGTTCTACAATCTACAACCAAGTTATTTTAATCAAATACCAAAGAAAAATAAGGAGACTGAATGAATAGATAATGAAAGATTATCTTCATTCATTACTTGAACTTTAATTTTGTATTCTTTAGTCTAAGCTTCAAGAGAGACTTCAAACTACAAATAAAATATATTTACGGTGAAACGTGGGTGAAACTGGGCGAAACCATGGAAGACTTTTGAAGAACCGTTGAAAATCCGTTAAAGTCGGTTAAAATTTAAATATAGAATTTAGAGAATCTATTTGAAGTTAGGTTCGTATCACTTGGCTAGCTGGTGGCTAGTAGTAGTCTATGCCATTAGTACTTTGTTTTACGGCCTGACCTGTCAGGGCCATTTGGCCGTTGTTTTGATTATTATCATCAGGGTTCGCCTGATGCCTGATTTAATTTTGACATTTGATGTTTGATGTCATATATTTTCGTTTTGGGAGCGGGAGCGGGATCTCCCGTTATCGTCGTAATATCTGGAAGATCCGTGCCGTTCGCTCCTTCGAAATTTACGATTCAAACAGCTAATATTTAATTGTTACTTGTTTTAAACAAGTACGATTTTTTAAAAAATAACCGGCTATAGGTTATTGAACGTAATGCAAGGTTATTAGGTTAACTGGTGAAAAAAAACTACCTTTAAATAACCGGTTATTTTAGAGGAAAATACCGGTTATTCAAAAAACCGGTTACTTTTGCCCATCTCTATTTAGTTCCTCTAGGTCCGGGTCCGATAATGTACGGCTGGCACTCCCCACTCCTGCCTACCATCGGGCTACGAGCGCTACCCGATCCGTCGCCGTCGCATATTATTCTATATCGGTCACAGTCTCGGTCCCGGAATAGATCCTGAGGAACTAGTTCTTTGAGAAACCAGGAACTAGTTCGTTTCATTCCGGGGTCGGAATAGTTCACTGGAACTAGTTCGTTCACGAACTACACACCTCTAGCAGAAACTCCTTATAAATTCTCTGAAATAAGAGAGCATATAATATGCCATTGCGAGGCTCTAGATCGCCAAGCTACATCTACTATGCTCCACGTAGGAGTAGAGGACAAAATGAATGAAAATGAGTATAATTTCTTTTATATAGGATATAAACAATAAATAAGCGATATTATTCAAGCCGTAAACAATATCCGTCTGCGAATAGGCTCGGCCAAATGTACAGCTCGTAACTCTTCGTTCCTGTCAGAATCGATTGCGTAATGCAGGCATAGAGTATGCAAAGAAATTCCTTTGTTACTTATACGACACGCCGAGCTAAAGCACGGGCAATATATTTCGTTATGAATTCTAAAGAGCGGGTTCGCCTCGTCGACTTGTCCTGCACAGTTTGCATCTACTTGTCACACATTCGCCTCTTATGAACGCTGGGTCGTTAAGAAGTTCAGTTGCTCCGAACTTTACGTAATTCGGCCTGTGTTAATGTTAAATATTTTATTCGATAAGTTTAACTAAAGCGTATACAGTTGCTGGTAATGGTAAAGGGTTATCATTTTAAATCAAACCACAATTAGACAGGAGCGTATATATATTATATGGGTAATGGTTGATATTACCCCTGCCAGACAGACATTTATAAATATGCTTATATATACCGGGTGTTGCATCGTCGAGCGGGACATAGGAAAGTCCATATAAATTTTAATGGAGTCAATATTGGCTTCCCTAATTATTTTAGAGAATAATTCTATTTAGGTTTATTGAAGAGCATTAAAACCCACATTCAAAAGAATAACTTTAGATATTTTTGATTAGCCCGTTTACGAGTTATTGCCGATTTCTTTTTAAATATTTCTCCTTTCTTATGGCCCTGTATTTACTTATGAGCACCAGTCAAGGTAAAAGATAACTGTCAAATGAAGTTGTCATTTCAGAAATTTATCTATTTAGTGCTTTATTATTATTATTAAAAACTCATACCTACATCGAAAATATTAGCCATGAATTACACTACCGAAGAAAAAGTATTGATGATTAAATGGTATTATCAAGGAAATAGTTATCAAAAGGTGTCGGACATGTTTGCTGCTCTGTATCCGAATAGACCGATACCTGGAAAATCTACAATCGCAAGGAATATCCAGAGATTTGAGACCAAAGGTACCCTAATAAATAACTGCAGATGTGAAGCAAGGCAGGAACAAAGAGAAGATGCAAGAAATGATACCGACTTGGAAGTTTTATTGTGCGTGGAAGAGAACGATGGAAAGATCAGCACAAGGAAACTTGAGGATGAAATAGGAATAGATCACACTACAGCGTTTCGAATTTTGAAACGACATAAATACTATTCCTTCAAATATGAAAAGCACCAAGAGCTACGAGATGGGGACGAAATACGGCGGCAGGCGTTTTGTTTTGATATAATGGAAAGAGCAAACACGGATAGGGAATTTTTAAAAAACATATGTTTCACTGACGAATGCACGTTTACCTTAAATAATGAACCCAATGTTCAAAATTATCGATATTGGAACAAAGAAAACCAATACAGATTTGTGGAAACGCAATATCCACAGAAAGTAAATGTTTATTCAGAGATATTCGGACACAATATTATCGGGCCATTATTCCTTACGCGAAATTTAAATACAGAATATTATTTGGAACTACTCGAAAATCATATTTTACCTACTTTACATGATGCCGTTAGGGAAAATCAGGAAGTTTGGTACCAAATGGATGGCTGTCCGGCACATAGTACCTGGCTGTTCGGGAATATTTAGACAATAGTTTTAACGGAAACGTTATTGGCCTAAATAATACAGTAAATTGGCCAGCAAGGTCTCCTGATATTTCGCCAAATGATTTCTTTCTCTGGGGCCATTTAAAAAACATATAGATAAAAAATACCCAAATCTAGACGAGTTAAAAAATGCTATTTCTGCCGAATGCAATAGACTTTCAGTTTACCAACTAGCGAATGTAAGAAGAGAATTTTATGATCGCCTGGGTTATTGTCTAGCAGTCGATGAAGGAATATTTGAACATCTTCTTAAATCCTAAAGTTCTAACAATTTAATAGTAGGTACCTAAATTAATAAGTTATTGAATATTGTAATAATACTATAATTAACCTTGTAATTGATTACTTTATTTTACTTTAATTCATACTAATTTGTATTTATAAATACATCTTTAAGATTTCCGATGTAGGAATGAGTTTTCAATAATAATAAAACACTAAATAAGTAAATTTCTGAAATGACAACTTCATTTGATAGTTATCTTTTACCTTGACTGGTGCTCATAAGTAAATACAGGGCCAGAAGAAGAAATATTTAAAAAGAAATCGGCGATTACTCGTAAACGAGCTAATCAAAAATATCTAAAGTTATTCTTTTGAATGTGGGTTTTTTTTGTGCTCTTCAATAAACCTAAATAGAATTATTCTCTAAAATAATTAGGGAAGCCAATAATTGACCCCATTAAAATTTACAGGGGATTTTCTATGTCCCGTCCGACGATGGAACACCCGGTACCTATAAAATAATATATTGTCACAAAAGGAATTAATAATACCAACCAAAATACAAAACCCAGGCCAATCCAAATTCATCCCCCCCCCAGACTCAATCTCTAGATACTCCACTAACGGGAACAGTAATTGATCTAGGGGACATTTTAATCTTCATCAAAAAGCTGAAAAACAAGGGTCCAAAAATTGATTTTCTGACAAAGCCAAGATACCTAACCACTCAAAGGTGTATATTTTCTGAATCTATATAAAATTTCCTACAAATTCTGTAATTTTTATAACTTTATGACTATGTTTACTATGTTTTTAAGGTATTTGAAAATGAGCCATGAAAATTGGCGATTTTCGTCATGTCACCGGTTTTATTAAAACTGCTGTTACTAATTAAACGGTACACCATAAGAAAATATAGGCTATTGTAGTCATACGAGAACAGTAATTGATCTAGGGGACGAATTTGTAATCTTAGATTGACCATTTGATATCTCCAAAAGAGCGTTTGAAAATAAACAGAAAACAGAATTATTGTTGAACGTTGGTCTTATTGGCAAGGTATATCTATGAGAAAGAATGCCCCAGTTGATATAGGAAACTACGATATATATCACGGCAATCGTTAAAAGATTCACCTCATAACCTTCAATAAATATAATAATAATAATATATAAACACGGTAAAATTCATATTCACAGCGAATAAAAATCACGTTTACATGTGTACCTGTGATTCCGACCAAAGAGCAATTTTATTATTACATTAACCCTTAGACCACTAACCAATTTTATTTTATCTTCAGGTTTAGCGATATGAAGCTCTCAACTAACCGAACACACTCCAAAACAGCGAAACAAAAACACTAAAATGTGGCGAACCATCGCCAAAAATCAACCGACAGCACCACCGCTGCATTTGAACACCTAAACCTCCAAAAAACCCTGAAGATGAAGCCTATAACTTTCGAAAACTTGCGTCGCCTCATGGGCGGCGGCAGAAAAAAGAAAGACAAAGAATCATCGTTTAAAAGGAGCGATTCTTTCAAGAGAATCTCGATCAGGAAGAGTTACCTGGATAGGGGAAGAAGAAGATCATTCCCAAGCTTGAAGTAGCTACTCAGACAGTCACTGAAGAGGAATTACTGAGTCAGTTACCGGAGGAAGGCGTTAAGAAGGTTGATACATCGGTTCAAGTTGATAAAGTTGATTTAAATGCGACTATTAAGTCTGGGAAAGAGATAGCTTGTAGTAAAAACTATCGGAAACAGAATCAAGAAGGTAATAGCGTTGTGGCGTACAGTCAGTGGTTGCAGGAAATACGAAAAGAAGACGCTCCAGTTTCAACATCAATTAAAGGATCTGAAAGAACAATTATCTATGTCCCTGCATCAGATGAACGGCCTTCGAGTCCAGTAATACGACAACTGTCTTCATCTCCGGTTGTAAGGAAGAAAAACAACACTTCTACAACTCATATCTATAACCAAGTCACCTCAAACCTTTGTAGAAAGGAGAGTAATGATTCTGCAGTTGAGATGTTTCCTTGGGGTGATTCAACTGAAGTCAAGAAAAGTCCCTTGGTTCGAAGAAGATCACGACAGAGTCCTACACCGCTACTTCTACCTACAGATTCCGGTACTGAAGAGATGTGTTCTCTTTCGATAAGTTTAGGAAGAATTTGGATGGATGCTCCTCAAGTCATGACGCCTAGAAGTCTGGAAATGCCTAAGTCTTCTTCTGCTTCGAATCCACCACCAGCTCACCATTCGCTGGACAGTGCTTTGAAGGACCTTCGTGACGATCCTTTGGTGTCTAACCGGTTGCATAAACGTTCCACGCCTCCGGTGACGAGGACTTTGAGTTCGACCAGCAATAACACTACGTCGACTGGTTTGTTCTCCAGTAAGGATTCCGGGTTTAGTTTTTCGATAAGTGCTCCGCGTCTGAGTGATTTTCACGCGAATTTCGCCCCTAATGGGTCATCGACGAAAGGTTTTTTTCGGAAAAAGTCGCGGCCCAAACCGAAGTTGAGTGTGAGTCGGGATGGGTACTTCAAAAGGACTAGCGGTGCGTTGGTTGTGGACACGAAAAGGACCTCTTTGAGGCGGAGGAGTAGTAAGAAGAAGAAGAATAAAGGGAAGAAGAGTAAGAGTAAAGAGAAGGATAATGGTAAGTTGATGCTGATTATTTGATTTATGAGATAACACTGGCCAAGTCTTTGATAGTTCAACCCCAGAAATACGCCTATGAGGTTTTTTTCGCGAAAAAAAATTGAAATTTCGAAAATTTTGGAAATTTTTTTTTAGTTTTTAGTTAAAAAACATAATTTCTTGATAATATGGCAACATAGGTATTAGATTAAATTTACAAGAAAGACTATCCAGAAAAGATCCAGTGCAGTGGTTCTCAAAGTTTTAGCAAAAAATATATTTTTTTAAAATTTTCAAAGTAAAATAACTCCGTTATTTTGGAGCGGATTTGAAAAACGATAAGGGGAAAATAATATGTTTCTTTTATCGAGATCAATACCACCCCTTAAAATACTTGCACTTATTTCTGGGACACCCTGTAGTTATGAGTTTAAATAAAATCATTTTTAAAAATACGAAATGATCAAAAAAGATAGAAATAGTTTGGTAATATTGTGCTAAAAGACGTTAAAAGAAATAACTTCTTGATATCAATTTCAAAATGTATTTTATTTTACAGGGTGAGTCAACGATAAATTAAAGTCCATTATCTTATTTGTTTCGAGGTTTACAAAAAAATGTCAAATATAAAAGTTATAGGGAAGGTTAAAGATACACATTTTTGAAGTTATTATAGAGTATGGGTGATTTAAAACATGTTCTTAACGTATATTTTTTTTTAAAATGCAACGCGCTCTATTTTTATTTTTATTTTTTAGATTCTACCTAAAATTCTATAACTGTTATATATACAGAATTTGTTCAGAACTGTATTCCGGAAACTTTGGCACTATTCTCAGATAATCAGTAAACATGTTTGTATTATTTCTGTTTCATTAACAAACTAAAAAAAACTCAGCTTGTTTTAATTGTATAAAATTTTGTATGAAATTTGTATTTATTGTTGCCGACTCTGTATATTTCGTATTATTGATTTTTAAATAATTCAGCTTAGGTAAAATACTGCAATAAATATTATTATATAACCAATACGTATGTTGTTGATTTACTAGAGCCTCTAGTTTTGTTTGAAAACGAAAAAATTAGTGTTGTAGTGTGTAACAATAATAATTTTCTAAAGATTATGCTAGCCTTCAAAGATGTGTCATGAGAAGAACTATAGAGCAGTGGAAACCATTGCACATTGTGATTAGTAGATATGCGAATGCGACAGTGATTAGAATGGTCATTGACGGAAACAATATTGAGAGAATTGTCAGCTCAGGAGCTTGGAACACCCTCAAAAGGAAAATTCCACCTCTCCAACTCCCAGTGGATGACATATCAAGAATGTTCAATGTTGAGAAACACCTCATTATTGTAGTATTGGGCAACAGAAGAGTTGGAAGAGAGAAACGTTTGCTCAGTAGTTAGAAGACCATACCATAATATGGTATATCGATGCTTCCAGAACCAAAGCAGGAACAGGGATAGGAGTATCTGAGCGGAATACTTCCAACCTACGGGCACTAGGGTGATTCAATAAAATAAAACATTTTCTTGCAAACAGTCTCAAAAGTTTCAATTTGACGTAAAAAGATACCACTTAAAATTTGAGCTCTTAATATTAATATTAAGACTGCCCACATCACGCTTTTCTATTTTCCATAAGAATACCATGGAAAAATTTTGTTCTGCACCTTATGAATTTTATTGCTATCCTA
The DNA here is from genome assembly GCF_002938485.1 of Sitophilus oryzae. NCBI lineage: Eukaryota > Metazoa > Arthropoda > Insecta > Coleoptera > Curculionidae > Sitophilus > Sitophilus oryzae. Next base: position 3,826,177 of record NW_022147078.1, read on the forward strand.
CCGTGTGTCATAAAAAAATATCGTTTTACTTATTTTTATATAGAATTGAACGTTCTACAAAAAAGGTCTCTTATGATTTTCCGAGAAACCTAATAGTTTAAGAGTTATTTGAGGCCAAAGTTCAATTCATCGCAAATTGTAAGGTATTTTATGCATTACAGCAAATTTGATGGTTTTATTGGAACAAATCACCCAAAAAATTCATGTTTATCTTAAATTTAGTTTCTTAGACATTGTTAATAATTTTCGGTAGTCGTCCAAAGAAAAATCGAATAGTTTGAAGATTTATTATAATTTTTTTTATGAAAACAAAAATCACATTAAATTTTTTTCTGTTCATCCAATAGTTTGCAAATGTTTTAAAAGTCATTGTAACTACATATACAGGGTGGTCCGAACTGCTAGTTCCTTAGTTCTAGTTCCTCCAGAGGAATAGTTCCTTGAACTAGGTCTTTAGTTCACAATAGTTCCCGACTAACATTGACATCCCCCTTGCTTGCTAATGCGTTTCGTTGTCAGTCAGAACTATTCACAGTATGATCTCGTATAATTTTTTATAATGTACGGAGATATAACGAGACGTGTAATTGTTTATGTTAAAAACATATAGGTAAGTTTTATAGCAGATAAAAAAAATTAAAAAAAAAAACTCAAATCAGAATTTAAAAAATTATATCACAAATCAATTGGAGACAAATATTACAAAAATTTACGAAAAATTGCATTTTCCTCACTTCAAGCTTTTTGTTTTTGTCTAAAAATTCAGAATATCTACTTCGTTTTATAAGATATTTCTTAATTTTAGGGACCTAAAGTGAAACATTTCTATAAAATATTTAAAAAACAAACTAAAATCAAAAACAGTATCCACGACAATTTTCTTTGTAATTACGCCGCGCCGCGCCGGCTGCGGCAATAGACAAAGCCGAATCCATCGTCGTCGCCTTGTATTATACCTCAGATCTGCCGACTGAATAGATTCCTTTTTTTTTTTTTTTTTTTTTTGTGAGGGGTGGTTGAGAAAAATCTTTTACTTTTTTTTAGACGAATAGTGATCATTTCATGACCATCTCGAGAGAGATGGCCATAGGAATAACCCTAGAGCAGTGTGGGACTCGTGTTGATACCCGCTAAAAAAGTCCACCTCAGAGGAATCAGTCGCCGAAGATGTATCAGCGCCATATTATTCCTGCTAATATGTGGGGAAAACTGAATAGATTCCCGTGAACTAGTCTTTTAATATAGTTCCTCTATGTCGGATCCGATAACATACAGCTCGCACTCCCCACGCCTGCCTAGCATCAATCGCGCTGGCTGATCCATACGTAAACTAGTCTTTATTTAGTTCCTTTAGGTCCGGATCCGATAACATACGGCATAAGGCTGGCATTCCCCACTCCTGCCTAGCATCGATCGCGCTCATCGATCCGTTCGTACGTAAACTACATTAGTATTTAGTTTAGTTTAGTTCCTCTAGGTCCGGATCCGATAACGTACGTCTGGCACTCCTCTCCTGCCTACCATCAGGGGCTACGCGCGCTAGCCGATCCGTTGCCGTCGCATATTATTCTATATCGGACACATTCTCGATCCCGGAATAGGTCCTGAGGAACTAGTCCTTTGAGAAACCAGGAACTAGTTCCTTTCATTCCGGGGTCGGAATAGTTCATTGGAACTAGTTCGTTCACGAAATACACACCTCTATATTCTACAGATAAAAATAAGTAAAAAACTTTGTATAAATGTATGTCCTAAAATGCTTAGTTTCGGAGATACAGGGTGTAGAAGTTTAATTTTTATTTCGATTTTTACCAAATAATCTCTGAAGTAGCGTCAATATTTGGATGAAAATTGGTTTCTTAGTGTTTTTTGACATGAGAAATTTGATTTTGATGTCAATATGACTCCTTCTAGTAGAGGGCGCCACCTACATATTTTTTAACTTGTTTGAAGAGTAATAACTTTTCGTCCGTACCTGTATAAAACTACTGAGTAAAAAAATATACATTTACGACGCTTTTTACGTAAAAAAGGTCTCTTTCTAAAAATCGCTACGAGTAATGGTTATCGAAATTTTCAATACCTGTCATCATTGACATAAATTAAACATGTTGACTAAATAGCTATTAGACTGAAATCATAAATTTGAAATGTTTTTGTGCCAAAAGTTCAAGAAAAACTGTTTTATCATCATATTCGCAAAATAATGTATGATTAATGTAAAAAAAATAAAAATTTTCTAGATTTATTATTTCACTCAATTAACTATCTACTCCACGTGCTTATTTTTTGTCAAAAATTACATGTATTGACTATTTCCATTCTAAATATCTCGAAAACGGTTGCTCGTAGCCATTTTTACCAAGAGATATTTTTTACGTAAAAAATCACGGAAATGTATATTTTTTCACCTAGTAGTTTTATACAGGTACGGACGAAAAGTTATTACTCTTAAAAACAGTTAAAACACATGTAGGTGGCGCTGCCTACAAATAGGAGTCATATTGACATCAAAATCAAATTTCTCATGTCAAAAAACTTCCAGACACCAATTTTCATCTAAATATTGACGTTACCTCAGAAATTATTTGGAAAAAATCGAAATAAAAATGAAACTAGAATTGTACCTGTATCTTCGAAACCAAGCATTTTAGGACATACATTTATGCGAACTTTTTTAATTATTTTTGATGACAAAAATAAGTAAAAAGATCTTTTTTATGACACACGACAGGCTACCAATAAAATTCATAAGGTGCAGAACAATTTTTCCGTGGTATTCTTATAGTGGAGTGATTTAAGCCCTTATGAGATACAAACCTCGGAAATCATTTACTGTGAACGAATTTTTATAAAACTTTTTGCATTGTATTGTTAATAAGATATATTACAAAGTTTTACCTATTTAAATTCGTTGCTTTCACTTTAGTATTTAAATAAACACACACATATACAAATGCATACATACAAGATGGCTCCGTTTTCCGAAAAAGCTCTGTATCAGAATTCCTATTTCAGATTTTCACTCCAAACCTTTTACAAAATATATGTTTAATGGTAATTCACATTTCAAAAATATTTTTATAGATATACAGGGTGAGTCGAGTTTAGTGAATTTGCTATAAAATTCTGGTTCCAAAAATACCTTAATACCATAAAGTATATTAAATAGTTTATGAATTATGACCAGGTCCATGAGGACGTCAATATAGACGTCCAGGAATATTCGTATGAGAACTTCTAATCCAGACGATCGACTTATTGTAAGTTTATCGCTAAGAAACCGCCTGGATTGCGATACCCCTGTATTATTTTACCAAACCTTCCTCTCGTTCTTTCTTTGCGTTAAAGCACTTCCAGCTCTTTGCAAAGTTCCCGATGTCGCTGATGTTGGCTTCTGCTGCTTCCTATAGGCCCTCCAAAAAACCTTGTAGCAGGTGCTCTATGGTTTCTTCTTCCTCTCCGCATTCTCTGCAGTAGTCGTTGTCGGAAACTTTCCATCTTACGAGGTTTACCCCCGTGGGACAGTTTCCAGTGACGACACCTACAATTATGCGTACTAGGTCTTTTTTGTGCTCTAGTAGTTGTTTTGTCATTTTGCTATCTATCTAACAGTGGCCATAGTCTTCGAGCTGTAGCGCAGTCCTCACGGTGTTGCCACATCTCTTGCTGCTTTTGATTGTAGTTCCTATAGCCCCCTTCAGTGTGTTGATCGTCACAAGTGGTGGGTTATCTGCTACGGCCTCTCCCCTGGCCCCGTCTTTGGCGAGTCTGTCTGCTTCCTGATTGCCCGCACCACATTGCTGTGGCCTGGCACCGGGCACAGAGTAGCCCCGCCCCGACGCAGCCAGGACAGTGCTTCTCGGCATTCCATCACAGTTTTCGATCTCACTGATTGCATCGCGATGCTTCTTAAAGCGGCCAAGCTGTCTGAGTATATCACTATATCCCCTATTGGTCTATCAGCAATTTTCTCTCTTATCCTTTCGCCGCTTCCTTTATGGCATAAACCTCTGCTTGTAGAACATTACAGCCATCCGATAGCCTCAAAGATCGTCGGATGTCTAGTTTCTCTGAGAAGATGCCTACACCTGTGCCCCCTGAATTTGCGGAAGCATCTCTTGAGTGTTCATTACTCGGTTGCTTTCCCATTCTTCTCTTGTCGGGATGCGAATCCTTATCTTTTCTCCAAAATCATGTTTGAAAAAGTATAGTCCGTTTTCTGCCCTTAGCAGATGTGACCTCGTGTTCACTCATGATTTTTCCTTTATCACTTTGGCAATATCCTCGAGGACTGTTGGTCTGGTTCCACAGATTGGATTCCTTTAATCTTAAAACCTTTAGCGGCCAGATCCTTCACGAGCCAGTCGATTGACTGCAAGTCCAGAATTGCTTCTATACAGAGTGATTTAAAAACGTATATTTCTTAACGTATATTTTTTTTAAATGCAACGCGCTCTATTTTTATTTTATTTTTAGATTCTACCTAAAATTCTATAACTGTTATATATACAGGGTGGTCCGGACTGTATTCCGGAAACTTCGGCAGCATATTCTCCAGATAATAAGTAAACATGTTTGTATAAAGGTATGTCCTAAACTGCTTAGTGTCGGAGATACAGGGTGAAGAATTTGTATTTTTATTTCGATTTTTTCCAAATAATTTTTGATGTGACGTCAATATTTGGATGAAAATTGGTGCCTGGGAGTTTTTTAACATGAGAAATTTGATTTTGATGTCAATATGACTCCTACTTGTAGAGGGCGCCACCTACATATTTTTTTATGTAGGTGGCGCCCCCTTATGTCGTAATGATATCAGGACAGTTACTTCAGAAATTATTTGGAAAAAATCCAAATAAAAATGAACCTCCTACACCCTGTATCTCCGAAACTAAGCATTTTAGGACATACATTTATACGAACTTTTTTACTTATTTTAATGTGCAGAATATGCTGTCGAAGTTTCCGGAATACAGTTCGGATCACCCTGTATGATGTCATATACCTAAAATTAATACTTTTTGTAATATTTCATGGTAGTTTTCAGAGGGGTAAAAATTTGCAGTTATTTGGCCATTGTTTCTGATATTGGACTTCTAAAATTTGGTAGGAGAATTTTTATATAGATGAAGAAAAAGATATATGTAAAGATATTTTAGTTAGATGCTACAGGGTGTTCAAAATCTATTTCCGAATTTCAACTACTTAAAATTAAAAAAATCTAAACATTTTTAAATTAGCATCCAAACGAGCAAAACCAGAATAACCTAAACTATTTCAGTCGTTATTGATCGCTCTGTATCTTATTATTGTTCCTTAACATTTAAACCTGTTGACCAGTGATATCTCTCGAGTTAGATTTCAGTTTTAACTAAACCCGCACTTATTTAAGGTACCATCCGAAGTGACATCTACCAAGTGGTCGTATCCCGACCTCAAAGAGCTGTGGCAGCCCTAAAACTAGACCCCATGATCTTCGTACCGCCAGAAAAACGAAAAGCTGGTTCCCAGAAACCCCTGTTCAAAACGAAGGAAATTCGTACCTTAGCTTCAATGGATACACCTCTTTATGCTACGACCCGTAGTATGGGCAGTACCGATGAAGGATTATATGAGAGTTTGCCAGGGGATTATGACTATCTCACTGACGAGGAGGAGATCAACTTGGAGAGTTTTTCTATGGAGAGGGAGCAAGTGGAGGAGACCAGGGAGATTACTAGTGGTTACGGGGTGGTACGGAAGTACTGTAAAAGGGTTGAGGAGGAGAAGAAGTTTACGAAGAAGGAAGAGAGGTACTACTTGTTTTTTTTAAACAGATACAGTGTTTCAGGGTATTTTCAGTATCATACGGGCATTTTTATTAAGTAATTTGGCTCAAATTTCACTTTTCGTTACTATATGTATGTAGTTGCTACAGGGTCTGGCAATAGTGCGACGCCGATCTGTAGCTCCTATATAGATTAAAAAACATGAGGTTTTTTCTTTAAGTCCAAACCTAAAGTATGTGCCTGGATGTATTTCAGGAAAATATTTTAACTTCTATAGGATGGCTCAAAAAAGTGTGAGTGGATCGGAATGTTTTTTTAATGGAACACCCTGTATATTATTGCATTGTTGGCTTTCTTTCCGATCGCTTTACATAATCTTAAGATATAAGTAAATATATTTCGATAATGTTAGAGATATTAATAAAGAAATAAAAAAAATATATATTTTTTAACATTCCTTAAAAAAATTATTACAAATACGAGAACTGTCCTGAAATCAAAACTATATTAGGTATTTACTTTAGATGGTCTAGACTTACTTTTCTATAAATATAGTAATCTTAAATCATACAGGGTGTTCAAAATTCTACGCCAAACTTTCTAAAATATAAAATAAATAAAAAAACAAATAAAAAAAAGGAAAAAATAAATAAATGGAACACCCTGTATTTTTTTATTAGACGGAGTGTAATGAACATTGTTTGTATTTAAAGTAATGACACGCAGTATTATTTATGGCTCTTTCAAGGGTAAAATTATGAGAGAAAAATCATTGGGTGGTTTTGATAAAAATTTACTGTCGAAAATGGCATGTGAAATATGAAACCGCGAATATCTGCAAAACCGTTAAAAATGTTGAAGTATTCTAAATATAAAAAATGTTCATTTTTTAATTCTCCATCTACTGGAAAAATAATATACAAGGTGTTCCATTAAAAAAAAGAAAGTTTGGTGTAGAATTTTGAAGATCCTGTATAATTTACGATTCCCATATTTATAGCAAAGTAGGTACAGACCATCTAGCGTAAATACCTAATATGGTTTTGATTTCGGGAGAGTTTTTGTTAATATTTTTGTCTAATAAATGCTGAAAAATATGTTTTTTTTCTCTGAAACTATCGAAATGTATTTACTCATATCTTAGGATTATGTAAAATGATCCGAAAGGAAGCCAAAAATGCAATAATATACAGAATCACCCCGATCCACTGGCACTTTTTTTAGCCATCCTATAGAAGTTAAAATATTTTCCTGAAATACATCCTAGTACATACTTTAGTTTTCCCAAATTTCCCAAGTTTTTAAATTCCCAAATTTTTTAATCTAGGAGCTACAGATGTCCGACTTACCATTACCGGACCCTGTAGATTAGTGTTGGGAATAATCGGATGACCTCAATCCTCGAGGATTCCAATAATCGGATGATCATCCGAGGAATCCTCGGTCATATAATTTTATCGATCGATCGATACCCGAATAATGATCGGCGCATTTTGCTTGCTGTTTGTTCACACATTGTTAGCATGTACCTGAGAAACCGGAATTATATTGTAATAAAAATAAATAATTACCTATTTTAAATAGGTTTTTTCATAGTTTTTTTTATATCTTCGTGTATATAATTTGATGGGAGAAATACACTTTATATAGGTTAATACACTTTATATATAGGGAGAAATATACTTTTGGTAGGTTGTGCTTAAGAACATGCTTATTTTGTTTATTTAACTCTTATTTTGAGATTTCTCTGGTAATCTTTCAGGTCAAATGAAAACAAGTAATTCGGGGAATCTCAAGAAGTAATCCTCGACGATTGACAAAAATCCTCGAGACATATCGATCCCATCACTACTGTAGATACTGATAAAAAATCACGATTTTTTTACATGTGGATGGCTGAAAATTGGTATGCTAATGAAAAATTAAAAGTTATTTTTTTTTAATTTCGACCAGAAATTAGATATTTCTTTAAATCTCATATTTGACAGATGCAAGGAAACTTTTTAATTATCCCTATGTATATATATTAATCGGTTTAAAACGTTCTACGTCTTCCGATGCCATCTCTCCATGCCTGTCTGTCTCTCCATTCACCGTCTCCGAGAGATCTTTTCTCCATAAACGTGTCAATCCCTTCCTGCCAACTTCTTCTCGGTCTACCCGGTTTTCTTCTTCCTGCAGGTTTCCAGTTTATAATTTGCTTTGGGATTCTTATTTCTGCCATTCTTTGGACATGCCCGTACCATATGAGTTGACTGTTCTTTATGTCGTCCACTATCGTATGTTTAACTTC